>NC_081779.1:13362204-13439704 GCF_963082965.1 Carassius carassius
GCTGCGCGCTCGTTTTCTTGAGGGGTTGGATTTCGCCATTTCGGATGAGCTCGCGGCCATAGAGCTCCCGCGGGAATTGGATAGGCTCATTAGTCTCGCGCTCCGCATTGAGGGTCGTCTCAGCCGGCGCCGCAAACAACGGCAAACACCCGCCCCGTGGCGCCACCTAGAGTTCTCTTCAGCCAGTTTAGTCAGCCGACAGCCCTCGGAGGAGGAGCCCATGCAGTTGGGTCGTCTACGGCTTACACCACGGCAGAAGCAGGAGCGTCTGTTGTCGGGGGCGTGTCTATACTGCGGCAAGGGAGGCCACTTCGCCCTTCAGTGCCCATTAAAGGGCCAGGGTCCACCAGTGAGGCGGAGCGTCCTGGTGGGCACGGTTCTCAGCTAAAGCTATCCTGCAACACGCACTCAGCTGCCGTTCCAACTCTCCTTCCAGAGTCATTCACACACTGGACTCGCCCTTGTGGACTCAGGGGCTGAGGGGAACTTCCTTGATCCTGCCTCTGCTCAACGTTGGAAGATCCCGCTTGTTCCTTTGGCTAGCCCCGTTTCAGCATGGTCATTAGCTGGCCGTCCCCTTACCACCATCACCCACGTCACTCCCAAGATAGACCTCCATATTGCTGGCAGTCATCATGAGCGGATTGAACTGTTTATTATTGATTCCCCTAAGGCTCCTTTAGTTCTGGGACACCCATGGTTGCACAAGCACAATCCCCACATTGATTGGGTCTATAATTCTGTTTTAGCCTGGAGTCAGTCTTGTCACGTGTCATGTTTGGGTGCTGCTTTTTGTCCTGTCTCTGTGTCTTGTGTTCCTCAGGAGGATCCCTCTGACCTGACTGGTGTTCCGGCAGAGTACCATGATCTTCGGGCGGTCTTCAGTAGGGCCCGGGCCACCTCGCTACCTCCGCATCGCCCCTACGACTGTGCCATTGATCTCCTCCTGGGCTCTTCTCCGCCTAAGGGTCGTTTATATTCCCTTTCAGGTCCAGAGAAAGAGGCCATGGACAAGTACATACGTGAGTCACTTCAGGCTGGGCTCATCCGCCATTCCTCCTCTCCCGCTGGTGCAGGGTTTTTCTTTGTTCAGAAGAAGGACGGCTCCCTGCGCCCTTGTATTGATTACAGAGGTTTGAATGACATTACTATCAAGAACAGGTACCCCCTACCTTTAATGTCTTCTGCTTTTGAATTGTTACAGGGAGCTCGGGTCTTCACCAAGTTAGACCTGCGCAACGCCTACCACTTGGTGCGCATTCGGGAGGGGGATGAGTGGAAGACGGCATTTAACACCCCTTCGGGACACTACGAGTACTTGGTTCTTCCGTTTGGTCTGACCAATGCTCCAGCCGTTTTCCAGGGACTCGTCAACAGCGTGTTGGGTGACATGATTAATCAATTTGTCTTTGTGTATTTGGATGATATTTTGATTTTTTCTTCTTCTCTCCAATTACACACCCAGCATGTCAGACGGGTTCTCCAGCGGTTACTAGAGAACCAGTTGTTTGTCAAGGCGGAGAAGTGCGAATTCCACGCTGAGTCTGTTACGTTCCTTGGCCATATTATTTCTACGGAGGGGATCAAGCCTGATCCCGCTAAGATTGAAGCTGTTGCCCAGTGGCCGGTCCCTGACTCCCGGAAGGCTCTGCAGCGTTTCCTGGGTTTTGCCAACTTCTACCGGCGTTACATCCGGAATTTTGGTCAGATCGCTGCACCGCTGACAGCCTTAACCTCCACTAAGGTGTCTTTCAGGTGGAACCGGGAAGCGCAGGTAGCCTTTGACATTTTAAAGTCCCGTTTTGTCTCTGCACCTATTCTGATGGTTCCAGATCCGGAGGCCCAGTTCATTGTCGAGGTTGATGCTTCTGACGTTGGGGTTGGCGCAGTTCTATCTCAGCGTTCCCTCCATGATGGGAAGGTTCATCCTTGTGCATTCTTCTCTCGTCGTCTCAGCCCTGCAGAACGTAACTATGACATCGGCAACAGAGAGCTGCTGGCGGTACGATTGGCCTTGGGTGAGTGGCGTCATTGGTTGGAGGGGTCAGCGCAGCCCTTCTTGGTCTGGACGGATCACAAGAACCTTGAATACATCCGTTCGGCCAAGAGGCTGAGCTCGCGTCAGGCCCGCTGGGCGCTCTTCTTTGCCAGATTCAATTTCACCCTCTCGTACCGGCCGGGATCAAAGAACACCAAGCCTGATGCCCTCTCTCGCTTGTTCGGTGCTCCGGGGGGGGGGGGGGGGGGGGAGTTTGCGGCCGAGGCCATCCTTCCTGAGGGGGTGGTGGTCGGGGCTCTTTCGTGGGGTATCGAGCAGCGAGTTGAGGAGGCCGGTCGAGGGGTGCAGGTACTGGGAGAGTGTCCGGCGGGCAGGTTGCTGGTGCCGGCTGCGCTGCGCTCTGAGGTCCTTGAGTGGGGTCACTCATCCAGGTTAGTCTGCCATCCAGGTATTCGGAGAACGTTGTCTGCCATCCGACAGCGTTTTTGGTGGCCTACTATGGCCGCAGATGTTTGTGTTGGCCTGCCCCACATGTGCCCAAAGTAAGCCTGTCAATCGCCCTCCTGATGGTCTACTGCATCCTCTCCCTATCCCTTCCCGTCCTTGGTCACACATTGCCCTTGATTTCGTCTCTGGGCTTCCTCCGTCGAAGGGAAACACTGTAATTCTCACGGTGGTGGATCGCTTTTCCAAAGCGGTTCATTTTATTCCCCTGCCCAAGCTACCCTCCGCCCGGGAGACCGCCCAACTGGTGGTGGATCACGTCTTCCGTCTCCACGGGTTACCGGTGGATGTGGTTTCTGATAGGGGTCCCCAGTTCGTCTCCCGGTTCTGGAGGGAATTTTGTAGACAGATTGGGGCCTCTGCTAGTCTGTCATCTGGTTTTCATCCTCAGACCAATGGGCAGTGTGAGCGGGCCAACCAGGATCTAGGAAGAATGCTCCGCTGTCTAGCATCCAACAATCCGAGTTCCTGGTGTCAGCAGCTCTCCTGGGCAGAATACGCCCATAACACCCTTCCTGCGGCCGCGTCAGGTATGTCCCCTTTTGAGTGTGCTCTTGGTTATAATCCACCTCTGTTCCCATCACAGGAACCCGACGCAGCGGTTCCATCCGCCTTGGCTTTCGTCCAGCGCTGCCGTCGCACCTGGGAGAGAGTCAGGAGGATTTTGGTCCAAGCCTCTGACAGAACCAAGGCTGCAGCTGATCGTCGCCGGTCCTCTCCTCCTACCTATGTGTGGTCAACGGGTTTGGCTCTCTACCAAGGATCTGCCTCTCCGGGCGCCTTCTCGTAAGCTGGCACCCAGATTCATTGGGCCTTTCCGCATCACCAAGGTGGTTAGTCCGGTGGCGATCAGGCTCAAGCTCCCTCCTACTCTTGGTCGGGTTCACCCGGTGTTTCATGTTTCCAGGGTCAAGCCTGTGTTCTCTTCCCCCCTTAATCCTGCTTGCAGTCGCCCCACCCCCCCACCCCCTCGTCTTGTGGATGGATCTCCTACCTATACGGTTAAGAGATTACTCGATGAGCGGCGCCGCGGCAGGGGGTTTCAGTATCTTGTGGACTGGGAGGGGTATGGTCCAGAGGAGAGGTGTTGGGTGCCGTCCCGGGACATTCTGGACCGTTCGTTGATTGAGGACTTCCGGCGGCATCGAGGTAGGCCCCTTCCTAGAGCGCCAGGTGACGCTCCTGGGAGGGGGGGTACTGTCGGGTCTCGGGGCTAATCACCTGTCTTTTTGGTGTGGGTGTTTGTGTTGGGATGGTGACAGCTCACCACGTCTGCCTGTTTGTGTTTTCCCCGCCTCCCTTGTTCCCCGTTGTTAACCATAATTGCTCGCCACCTGTTCTCTATGTCCTTCTAATTTTTTCCCCTTTATTATTCCCTGTGTTTCTCTGTCTATTGTCAGACTGTTGTTATTCGTTCCAATAGCTCCGATCATCTAGCAGTTCTTTGTACTCACCCTGTCGTGTCTTGTCCTCAGGCTCCAGTGTGTTTGGCTTATTTCTCTGCTCTAGTTCTTACAAGCCCAGAGCTCCTAGTAGCTTCAGCTGTTCATCCTGTCACTACGAGTGAATCCTGTGAAACGTGACTCATCTGCTGTTCATCCTGTCACTACGAGTGAATCCTGTGAAACGTGACTCATCTGCTGTTCATCCTGTCACTACGAGTGAATCCATGTGTGTGTATACATATGTATATGTGTGTGTGTGTGTTTGTGTATACATACGTATATATATATATATATATATATATATATATACATGATATACAATGATTTTCAATGTGGAAGGAGAAAAAAAAAAAGAAGTGGATGTCTTTCAAATCCAGTTGTTACACCACCAAAGATTATGTTACATGGCATTTAGTGACATACAGTACAGTAATTGCAGGGAATATCCTACACAAGTAACTTGAGGTTACAAGTCTTACTTAAGGTCACAATAATGACAGGGCATCTGTCTGACGCTCCATTTCAGAATCCCTGAGCTTTGGGTTGCCAGCCCACATCTTTAACCTCTACTCAGCCGTCATGTGATGTGTGCGTCTGTGCATGTGCATAATAAATGAAAGTCACATTTGCTTCAGAATGAGACTCAACTGACCAGAATTCATCTCTGGGTTATCATCGGCCATTAAAAACATCAGGTTAAAGCAGGAATGCAGTTTCCCGTTACATACTCCTTCCTTTTCCACACTAAAAGATAAAAGTGGAGTGTGTGGAATGTGTGGTGTTAAAGGAGTGCAAATAAACAGCGAATGCCATCTCGAAAGCAGTGGACTGGTTTTTCTCCACATTATCTCATCCTCCACATACGGGCCTCCAGACTAAATGGCCTCTGAAACAAAACATTCAAATACCATTTATTGCGACAAAACTGTTGTGAATGTTTCAGTAATTAAAACTAAAGAGAAAAATAGCCTGTTCACACCAAGTATGATAACTATAATGATAACGATAAAGGATTTTAAAAGAATTGCACAGCTGACACCACAACCATAATGATAATGGCACAGAGGAACGATATCAATGAAATCACTTTCAGAACGATTTTGGAATTTTAAAAGGAATCTGCTAATTAGAATCGTTCGCTCATGATTTTGAACATCACATGTCATTCCTCACCATATGAACCTGATTCACCCAAACCAATGCTTTCTGGTTTCTGATTCGATTTTAAGCAACCATTTTAGCCACAGACTGGAGCTCTGCTGGAGTGACGTCTCTCTCTCTCTCTTTCTGACTAGGTTGTGTCGACTGTCCCATTCTGTGCACCATCCCACAAAGCTCTTTAGTGACTGTGTTTAATTCTCTCTCCTTCTCAGTCTGTATGTCAGTTTTCTCTACCTCCATCAGGTGATTCTGTTGAAATCTTTCATCCACACCTTTGCGGATTGGCAGCAGTGTAATCTGCTTTCCAGCACATCTGCCCAAACGGACTCGTATCTCACTTAACTCATATCGATCAATATCACTTTCCATGCACAACATGATAAGTGAGGAGATTAGCAGGAAGGAATGGAGAGAAAAATAGATTGACTGAGGCAGCTGATTCCGTTCTTCGTCTCTCTCGCTTTCACACTCCACCTGTTTTTGCAAATTCATGAAATTACAGGCAGGCAGCTATTTAATACGTTTGCTGCATGTCTTCATTGACAATTTAACATGCATCTATTTGTTCCCACTGGAAGGTTTATCTGGGGTTATACTGAAAATCACTGCACAGGAAACACTGTGTGCACTCGCAGCTTGACAGTCACATTGCTCCAAACACAGCTGCTCTTATTACTGATGTCAAAATATAATCATACCTTAGGTAACTGCAATTACTCACAAATAGCGGGGATATTCTGAGAGACTCCGACATACATTTATTCATATAAATTAGATGAAGACACAGCATGAGCATTTATGTGACAAAATGCCGTATAGACTAGAGAGTCTGATAAATTTGCCAGTATGTGGCTTTTTGAGATTATCCACACTACCAAATAAAAAAAAAATAGAATTTAATAAGGCGGGCTTGTTGGACTTGGCTTGGATAAAAGAAGTGTAGTACAACAATCTGTACATTATGTATGTTATTGTAAGCTCTTTAATGGTTTAGTACAATATACTTTTCATTGCCTCTGTATTTTATTTTAATTCTCTATTTATTTTATATGTTTATTTATTTTATATTAACTCATTTATTTATTTTGAGGGGAGTTGACGGATAATTTGTTGATAGTACATACTGTGAATGTTTTTTATGCTTTGCACTAAAAAAAAAGTTCACTAAATATTAAAAAATATAGATATTAATAGTTTATTCATAAAGGATGCATTCAATTGATCTAAAGGGATAGTTAATACATTTATAATGTTATACAAGATTTCCGTATTAAATCAACACTGTTCTTTTGAACTTTCTATCCATCAAAAAATGCTGATGAAAACAAACAAACAAACAAACAAAAAAAAAAAATCACAAACAAATATAAAGCAGCACAACTGGGGCCCGTTCTTCATACGTCACTTATTACATCCGAAATGAATGTCATATTCAAGATGATATCATCTCGCTAACCAGGATCTGGCTAATTGGGTTCTTCGCACACACCAGTGGTTGATGATTAGTATGGGTGGATTGAGTTTTCTGAGATAATTGCACGTTCATGGTTTGGTTTAAAAGGGCCTATGTATCGATATTCTAAACCACGATCTGCAATGCAGCGATTGGCTGGCGGCAACGTAATGACATCATATAATTAAAAAAGACACCTGACGAAAAACTTGACAAATTTCTGGACTTTTATAATGAAACAGCCAAGCAAACAATGAATGAAATGTGCACTGTTTTTAATTTTATTTTTTGCATTATTCCCAATTATTTAGATTTATAAAATTTGTACAGTCTTTACATTTTTATTTAAATGTAGTAATTAACTATTAATTTAATTTTATATTTGTACAGATTTGTTATGTGACAGCATTAATGAAAGTTTCTTAAGGGTCAAAATCATGTTATCTGCATCTCCTGCACTCCATCAAGCCACTCCCATAATAGTCATCACTCAAATTAATGCACGACTCTATCTGTATAATGTCTGTAAGACTCAAATACAATTATAAAGTTATTATTTCATGACGAATAAATATTTCAGTGAGTAAAACTGGCTATGTCTGTAGTAGGCTATAATGGACTACACAACATTATTAAATTATCTTTAAATTAATTTATAAAATTATTACTATTTCAAATGATTGTCCCTATATCAGTAGGATACTCTTGTAGCGGCAGCTGACATATTTTGAGTATCAGTTCTGGTTTAAAAGATGCGATCTAATCCTGTTTACATGAAATAAGCCTGCTCCCGAGCAGGTTTAAGCTTACGGACCTGTTGCTATGACAGCAGCTCTGGGATGAGCTTCGAAGAACCAGATCCAAGATCATGCCAAATCATCAACAATCAAATCCAGCTAATGGAGCAACGTACGAAGAACGGGCCCCTGTTTACAACTTTGATAATAATAAGGGTTTCTTGAGCATGAAATCAGAATATTAGAATGATTTCTGAAGGATCATATGACTCTGAAGCCTGGAGTAAGGTCTGATAGAAATTCAGCTTTGTCATATAAATTACAGTTTTAAATATAATTAACAATAAAACAGCTATTTTAAATATTTCAAAATTTTTACTGTTTTTAATATAAAATAAATGCAACTTTGAGACCTTATGCAAAAACAAACAAAAATCTTACAGACTCAAAAACTGAGTGATCAAAAAAAGTGGATTTGCGTCAAATGTCAGATCTGTGCATAAGGTTTCATGTATATGTCTACATCTGCCACTGTGCCATCTTTGGACTTTTATATAACAGTGGTTCCTGTTTCTGTTCCTGTTTCCCATAACACTATTCCTGGCTGGATCAGTTCAGTGTTTTTAATAAGCCCTCTAAAATTGAATGTGAACACAAGTTAACCCTAAAATACAAACTGAACATGTTAACCCTAAAAAACAAATGTGGCATTGGAATTTGTGTAATATTGCCGTTTAACACTTCTCGATTTTATTTGTGCTCTATAAAAGAACTTTACTGACTCCTTTATTCCACTGACAGTAAAGCTGTGACAGCCAGAGGACCTTTCATTGAGCTACATCATGGCATTCAGTGTTTGTGGCAATGACAGTGTAGCGCTGATCTTGGCCTAAGCCCTTGACTTGGAGGCCAAAAGATGGGGGAGGTGTGAGCGTGAGCCTTGACATCACGTTTGAGTCAGAATCCATCAACTCCATTATATCTGTTGTGAACCTGACATCCAGCAGATTGTTGATGATGCAAGCCGTGGCCTTCTACTGTCAGAAACTCAGACCTCAGAGACAAGATCAGCCATTAAAGAGGTATTTTACTCAAAAATGGAAATTCTGTCCTTATGGATTTTATTTTGTCTAAACAAATAGTAAAGTGCATGTACACAATACTATCAGTGACATGCATTTAGAAAATAGCCAGAGTTTTTAAGTCTTTAAAACTTAGAGACTTGCAAAATTAAAAGTAATATACCTTAATGATGAAAATTATATACTTTGTGTTCGATGGGGAAAATGACATATGTTACTCTTCCATTATACACGCATAATGGAGATTTGTATACAATATTAATTTAATTTATAAAAAAGAAGAAATAACACTTTGACTGTTTAAAATGTTTCTTTTTATATCTCCACCATTCATTTGTCTGATATCACAGTTCTTGTGCAGAACTGAAAGATCTGTTATTTACAGGGTCTCTCTCTTAGTCATTCTCCACACTTGACAGAAGTCTGCATTTCATCAGCTGTGTATGTGTCTGTGCCAGATCCCTCTTATCAAATACTCAGAGTCTGGCTGAGCAGTGCAGAATCTCTTCAGCCAACATTCTGACATTTCATCACATTTTTTAAAACAACTTCACAGTCATTCACAGTCACTGGTACGTATTATTACGCTTGTTTTTGTCAAAACCTGATACAAAGTATTCTCTCTCCCATCACAAAACAACCTACACTGGTTGTTCAATAAAGTGTGCAATAATGCTATGCATTAAATCATCTTTTACTGCAAGAATTTGCCATCTTGTGTCATTCAAATATCCCAAAAAGTGTCCTGTGTAAAACTATTTGGTGATTTTAACATTATAATTAAAACACTAAATGGGCAAAACTGTAATAAATACTAAATGCGCTTGACTAAAATATTTGTAGTATGCGACGCGTCACTGCAATAAAAGTCTAGATAATGTCCTTAGTGTTTCAATCAAGATGAATCACTTCTGACATTTTAGTACAAATCTTTATAACCCAGCTGCTGGAATACATCTTTTAGTAAAGATCTGATCAGAGTAGCAAGCCTGACATTAGATTTGACGAGCCTCTCAACTGCACTTACTGTAGGAAGATGTGTTGGTTCTTGAGCTGAAAAGACGGTGTGTTAATTTGCACATCAATGTGCACAAAGCTTTCAGCTCCGTCACTCAAACGACTCTGAGCAAAAATGGGCAACTGTTGAGTGATTAAACTTCAGTAGAGGTTATACAGAAGGTGAGGATGACCTTTTGTGCACATCTTTGCGCATACAGGCTGAGAAACAAAGAAAATGCAAATAGATTAAATGGTGCACGGTGTTAAATCCTCAAAGATGTGTGCAGACAGTTTACTTTAAGCGTGTGCTTTCACACACATTTTTGTCTTTTGGCTGCAGGCTCATTTTTTTTCTTTGGCTCTTATCTGGGAGTTTTTAATTGGTATAAATAAATCTCTAAAATAAAAAGTGTGTGGAATAATAAATATTTTAAAACTATTATCTCAATGTTTGGTGTCAGATCGGCTATGCAAAGTCTTGCAGAGTCTTATTATATAACATAAATCCACAGGAACTAAAAACCCCCTAAAGAATCATTCATTCAGACTTAATTTGATGATGTGGATAAATACTTCAAAGTGGAATTTTTGAACTATTTAAATGAGCTGAATTGCAAGAGTCACAAATACAGATTTATATGTGCATCTCTGCAGTTCACTCCATTTTCTGTCATCCACCATGGGGACTGACTACTAAATAGTGTAAATTTAGTGTAAGTTTGCGGCCAGTAAGATTTTTGAATGTCATTTATACTCATCAAAAATGTATTTTATCAAAAGTACATCTAAACAATAATATTTTGAAATATCATTACATTTCAAAGTAACTGTTTTTTGTTTGAATATATTTAAATGTAATTTATTCCTGTGGTGGCAAAGCTGAATTTTCAGCAGCCATTACTCCAGGCTTCAGAAATCATTCTTATATGCTGATTTGGTTCTCAAGAAATATTTAAATTTTGAAAACAGATGTTCTTATACTTTTATGGAGACAGGGATACATTTTTCAAGATTCTTTCAAGTTCAAAAGAACAGCATTTAGTTAAAGAAGGAAATATTTGTAATAAATGTCTTTACCATCACTTTTGATCAATTTATTCTATCCTTACTTAATAAAAACAGAATTGTTTTTCTTTTATTTACTAACCACACATGTGAACAGTATCATGTTTTGGTTTTAAACAAGAGTGGTAAAAGCATTCTGAACTGACTCTCTTAAATTTTCGGGACTCATTTGTCTTGTGTACACTTAGCATTTTCTTTCATGGTACCTCACAGACACAAATATAAACTGCGCACTTTCAGAAAGTTTTAAATCCCATCACTGTCTTTCCAGCCAAGCCGCTCATCAGTTTCGTGGTCTGGGCACAACACAAATCCATGTGCTCTACGCACTGTTATAATTTTTTTCAAAAAGCATTTGAAGCTTCTGTCAGTTAATTAAGGATTAACGGATGAGGTCATGCCTTCACTGGACTCATTTATTAAATGACCTCATTTTAACTTTGAAACGCTTTCTGGAATGATGGTCTTTGACTGTGTGAACATATACATACACAACACACACACACATCAGCCTACGAAAAATTATCTTTGCTCACAAATCTTGTATGCGGCTACATATATCATTGTCTGTTGAATAGTAAAAAAATTGTAAAGTGATGTCTCATCTGTAAGCCGCTTTGGATTCAAAGCATCTGCTAAATGTAAACGTACACATGTAAACAAAAGCTATATTTTTTCATAAAGCCATCTCATTAAATGCATGAATGCGTGCTCTCAAATGAATGAAAGCACTTACTTTAATGCAGTTCGTCATTTGTCTTTATAATAGAGCATAATCTTGTTGATTAATGGCCTTCACATCACATCTGACACGCTCTACAAGCGTTATCTAAATATTCCTGGTTCCCAATTAACTCTGGGGCTGTTTTTAACATTGTATAGACACCCGTCTGGCGCTCACCTTGCTCCACCCTGCTACTGGAAAGTTAACGACATTCCAGAAGTGCCCAGAGCACAAGGCCACGCCCCCATTCTCTCATTAACCCAATTATCCTCATGGTACCTCTATCTCCTCGGAAACGCGTCACTACCCCAACCCCTTCCCCATGCAAGAGGCCATGAGAACATCTGCAGAACAAACAAACAGACAGAGGAGGAGGAAAAGGAAGGACACATGTGCATAAACACGTTTTCTCCGGGCAAGGGCTGTCCTGTTTGGCTACAATAGCTGTATTCATTTTTATAGAGCGGCTTGGTGAGGCATCTTAAAACTCAGTGTGGTTTTGGAATGCCTCCTACCTTCCAATGCTCTCTAATTTAGGGTCTTATTATAGCATGGCGCACACACACTTATGCGAGCACACATACATTTGGGACAGAAAAGCACTCGTCATTTCTGAAGGGGAAAGACATTAAATCATGCTGCTGGTTCTTGTGAGATACGGATCGCAACTGCCATTTACACATCGAAAACCACACCCGTAAAAAAATACTACACCCCAGCCCATTAGAAACGCACCGATGCCCACACATCCGCCTGTTATATAGAGTGTACGTGTCCTTCTAGCCAGTCTCTCTTCCTGTTTGTCTCTCAGGTATGGAGGGATTCCCCCTCCCCCACCAGACTGCTGGAGCCCCATCTTAATAAGCGAAGGAGACCGTTAGAGAGACCGATAAAAACAAGCACACAAGGAAAAAGAGAAAAGGGTGAATGACAGAAAGAGAGGGGCAAAGGAAAGGGAGAGACCAGAGATACGGCTGTGACGGAGATGTGCTCTGCCGTTGTCATGGTGACACTGTGGAGAACAGGTAGAGGAACACAGTCTCCTGGGAAAGAGCACCAAGCCCTGATAGTCTCCACCTTTCTGTTTCCACATCTCTCAGCAATTCATCCCTCTTTATTTTCTCTTTGTGTGGCTATACGAGCTCTGGTCCTAAAATGGGTTTCTACAGTACAGCATTATAGCTTGTCATATTAAATTACAGCATGTTCTGCCTTTTACCTCACAGGTCAAGGTGTGAAAGCAATATTCCAGGTTCGATATAGGTGAACGAAAATCAAGCATTGCCGACATAATGTTGATTGCTACAAGAAGTAATTTTGGTTCATCCATATTTTTCTTTTTATAGCTGAAATCTACATACACACTTGTTTATGGGGACTCTCCAAAGGTGTAATGTTTACATTGTAATACCTCTCACACACACACACACATAAGTATATATATGAGAAAGGATTTAAAAGCAGAAATGTATTATCTGAGTTGTAAACTTAGAAAAAGTTAGTTCATTTCAATGTTTTAGGCATTGCATGGCAAGTAAAAATGGATATAATTTAACACAGAAAAGGTTAGAAAGCATCATTTTTTTCCACACTAAAATTGTTAACAGTCATGTTGTTTACACCTTGGGGCTTTACTGCTGAAACTTTTTTAAGTGTACAGATCAGCCCCATTCACATCCACGCTTTGAAAGCGCCTCACTGTAACCTCACAGATTTCTGGTTTTTTTTGTAATCAACACAAACTCAAAATACATTCCTTCAGCTGAATCCACAAGTGTTTTTCTAACTGAATTAATGAATGAGACTCAATAATTTGACCCAGATTTCATCTACTCGTATCCATCATGCATCCTTCAGGTTATCGGGCAGGAGGAGACTGACGGATGTGAGGAGGTCAAAGGGAGGTGAGCGCGATGTGGCTCATTTAGTTTATGTGAAGCAGGTGGGTTAATACAGTGAACCTCCTCGGCTAGCACCTTTAAATTAAATACTTTCACACCATAACACAGTGCCATTTGGTGGACCTGATAATGTTTTTTATTTATTTATTTTTTTACAACTCTAGTGGTGTCAGCTGGAAGCCTTAAGAAATGCACTTATTATATCAACATGGAATTACCACAGTGTTTGTTGCGAGACTGTGGCTAGGACTGAGATTTGCTTGGAGAAATTTAGAGCGGCCAGAGGTTAAACATTTGGACTGGCCTTAAATAGAAGTGTCTGAGAACATACATCGTCAAATTAGAAACAAATTCAACATGTTCAAATTTACATGCAGAACTTGTGCTTGACGCTTTTTTGTGAAGGAAAACGTGAGGCAGTTCACATAGAATGTGTTTTTGCATTAAAAACTGTGAAATGTGGGGACATGAGACACGTTTATTAATATGTGAACTACTTTAAACTTGAGTGGCGCATTTTGAAAACGCAGTTTCATGCGTGTCAAGACATGAGATGTGTACACCACAGTCAAACACGTCCGCATACTGCATGTATGTTTACATAGTAAAAGCACAGTTGAACTGAAAAAGTTCTGTGTAAATGACACATATCACATTTTTTTAGCAACTCAATTGAAAAAAAGCACATTTACATGTGGAATTATAATCAAGCTACTTTTGGATTTGGAATTTCCAAGCATGTAAACAATGCAGAAGCCAATGGTAGCCTGATTAACATGTTTACATGCTTGATGCAACTAAGCTAGAATCAAATTATTAGATTAACAGACCTAGTTAAACATTACAGTCAGACTAAAGTGTTTAAATTACATTTTATTGCTTGATTTAGACAAATTATTGCTTTAGTACCAACTGAAATTTTGAAAAATAAAATACAATTTCTGACGTTTATGTAAACTATATTACCAAGATTAAAAGAGGTCTCTTTTCTCTCACATGTGTCTCTGTACAAAATCTTGTATTAGAACTCCTGAAAAGGCCTCAGTATGTCACACTGTGCTCAGAAACTGAAAGTGTGCAATTAAAAGTCAGAAACTTTTAAATGAAGTCAAACATTTCTCATTAAATTATTCCAAAACCAAATGATCACTGTTGTACAACTGGATTTTGGTCGGGTGTGTCACTACTGACTGTTTTTGCTGAAATCCCTGCCTTTTATGTTGAAGGTCAGAGGCCCGCCCCTACGACCCCCTCTGATCATTTCAAACGGGTCAGAAGTTGACTTTCAGACTGTAGGGTCATTATCTCAGCAGGGCTGTGGGTGCCAGGGCTGTTAACACCCAACTGTCGAGAGATGCAGTCATACACACTGGCACTCAGATTATTCAGCAACTGGAAACCAACTAGTGAGATACTGGCTTTACTGTATGCCAATGAATGATTGTGTCATTTATGACTAATTGTAACACTCCTGAGAAATTCCAATGTTGCTTACATGACTTCCTTCTATGGATCACAAAAATAGATATTTTGAAAAATGTCTGAGTATTTTTTTTGTCCTTACATTGAAAGTCATTGGGATCTAATGTTGTTTTGGACTCTTTTGGCTTTCACTGTATTGACAAAAACAGTTGAAATATTCTTTAAAATATCTTCCTTTCTGCCACGAAGCAGAAAATCATACAGGTTTGGAATGACACAAGGGTGATTAAATGATGAGAGAGTTTTCATTTCGGCTAAACTATGTTGCATGAACCGAACACCTTGGCTCCAATCCCATATTGGTTTATTCTACCAAGCATTGCTTATCTTCCTCACAGGCTACACAGACTTTGAGCGAGGCATGTCCCAATCAAAACTTTAGCTGAGTGAGAAAGTCAGCAGCAGAAACTTGCTGTGTCAAATTGCTTCACACATTCCTCTCCACTCATTTTCTCTCATTCCCTCCTCCTCATTTCCCTCCCTCTCTATGGTTGTCTTTGTCATTTACAGCACAAAACACTGATTCAGTGCTGAACCCAGGACTCCAACATGATCCTTTAAAACACACACAGCTCCCAGGAGTGGATGCATCTCCATTAGCTCAATTCCCAGATTTAAATTAAACTCCATTTCTGGCACCAAATGCCAGAAAGGATATGACACCACTCACCTGATCCACATGAGACTTCCGTTTCGAGAAACCACAACCAACCATTCATTACCAATGGTCAACTACAAGAAAACATCTACTCCTCAGCTACCTCAATAGAGTGCAACAGAAGCGTTGTAGAAGAAAAATCACATTGTCTCCTTATATATATATATATATATATATAAAGTCAACCACTTTAAATAAAGAAATTTACATTTCTCCTTTTAAAATTGGAATATTAAAGCCAATAAGTACACAGTCTCTGTATCTTGGTCTCTTCTTGCATCAAAGTTTGTAATGCTGTAATTAATTTTGTAGCTGGTTGGTTTAGATAATGGCAAATAACTCTTAAACAAATAACTTTAAAAAAAATACTTCGGAATCAAGGCCACTGAAAAACCATAACCGTAGTAAAGACTGAGTTTTGTTCCAATTTTCTAAGGATTTCATCAAAGCATTTCCTCGCACGCACTGCTCAAAGGTAAACACACGTCTCGAGGTGGATCCTGTGTTCCGCTTTTTTAATTCTCAGAAGCATATAATTTAAACGATATAAAAGTAAAAAAAATCTGGGTTCCGCTCTCTCGCGCTGCGAAGACCAATGACGCCATCCCCCCGCAGCCCCTCCACACCCCACTCACTCCACCTCGGGCGATCTCCGGCCAATATCATCCGCCGATCGGCGACACTTTCAACGCTCAGCCAACACCTCCGACTATTACCCGCTACAAACCATTATTATGCAGTCCTGCTGTAATTAGCGACTATGTCTGGAACCCAGCGACCACTCTTGACCACAGAGAGAACGGTACGTGTGGAGGGACCACCGACAGGCAAACATGAGGGACAAAGGCGTGCAATTAAACCCTAATTAGATGCGACGCGTTAATTATAGTTTATTTTTCCCGTGCGCGCGCGCACACGCACGACCCCAAGCTTCACACCAGCATAATCAGACAACCGGGGAAGGCGACTAACGGTGCGTCCCTGACCCACAACACAGACACCAGCCACCCCATCCAGACCAAAATGGCCAAACAAGGCAAAGGTGCCCAGGAGAAATCCGCACGGTTGTGGCTGGCTCGTAGGTCCCAGTTCGAGTTTTCTCCAGCCCACTTGCAGCGCTCCCCAGTCCGCCAGAGACGCGCTGTCTGCGGTCAGCCGACAGAATATGGGTCGCGTCCAAGATTAACAATCGAACAGCAGCACACGGCTACTGTCGCATAATTTATGACCTTACTATTAACACTCTTTCATTAAGATTACTGCAAGTAAACACGAACATAATACCGAATGTGAATGTTGGACATGTTGTGTGACCGGCGGTAAGTCGCCCTCTCGTAACAATAGATCCCAATAGTGTCATTCTTACCAGTGCAGTCTGCGCCAGCAGCAGCGCGAGCGCCATCCAGCACAGGAGCTTCATGGTGCTCCGAGCGCAGTAAAACACGGGGCTCGCGTTCTCGTTTCCGCGCTCCTCTTTAAGATACTAGGTAGGAGTAAACCTTTCGCTCAGTCCACGGTATCCAACTTCAGGGCAGGCGCTTTTGTCGGCACATCCGTCTCGTCAAATCCCCACAAAACCACGCGAAGACCGAGAAGGAGAGGCAGCGCGCACGGCCTCTTGTGATTTCCTCCCCTCTGACTTGAGTGGTTGAGACTTGGTGGATATGGAAGCAGAGGGAAGACCAGAACTCCTCTCTCTCTCTTTCTCTACTCTACGCTATGGCGTGTGTGAGAGGATGACGGGTATTGGGTGGATTTTCCTCGTGAGGTTGAGGATGCCCCCTGCAGCCCAGTCAAGCATCGACGTCTTCCCTGCCTCTCCCTTCTGCTCCCCTATCGCGATTTCCATCAAAGCGTCCCGAGACACTGAACATTTTGTCAGTAGTGGGCATGTTTCTAGTAATACCGCTTAAATAACTTCATGATACAGTTTTGAGTCCTAGTGAATATAACGTGGCCTTTAATGCCCATTATAATGTGTTGGTGGTGTTTCAATATGTACATAAAATTGTTTTAAGTCATTTATAATTAAAAAATATATAAGTCAAAGGCCTTATGATGCATAAGAAACAAGTACAAGAATTAAAGTGGCAGTTTTTTGGCTGACCAATATTTGGCTGGGTTTATGAGTATGGGTGAGATGCCTTCAGACTAGCCTACTACATTATTCATGACATAATATCTGTATTTAGAAAACGTCTGATGCACTGAGCTCGGTTTATGGCCCGGTTTCACAGACGGGGCTTAGCTTAAGCCATGACTAGGCCATAGTTCACAATTAGGATTTTAAAGTAATTTTTATAAACATGCATGAGAAAAAAAACATTACTGGTGTGCATCTTGAGACAAAACAAGGACACTGACATATTTCAAGATCAATCCGTGCAAGTTTCTTTCAGTTGGAACAGCTCAGACTTACATTTTAGTCAGGGACTAGGCTTAAAGGGATACTCCACCCCAAAATTACAATTTTGTCATTAATCACTGTAACATGTCGTTCCAAACCTGTAAAAGCTTCGTTCGTCTTCAGAACACAATTTAAGATATTTTGGATGAAAACCGGGAGGCTTGAGACTGTCCCATAGACTGCCAAGTAAGTTACACTGTCAAGGTCCAGGAAGTATGAAAGATGTCGTCAGAGTAGTCCATCAGCCATCAGTGGTTAAACCGTAACGTTATGAAGTGACGAGAATACTTTTTAAGTGAAGAAAACAAAAATAACTTTATTCAACAACTCCTTTTGTCAAGTGTCCTCTGTGTCTCTCCACATCACTCAAACTGCCTTACGCTCTTCTGTGTCAGCTGCCCCACAAGGATGCACTTTTTTCTTTCAAATCAAAGCATAAATACACGTAGAAACAGCACATCCTTGTGGCGCAGCTGATACAGAAGAGTGTAGGCAGTTTGAGTGATGTAGAGACAGAGGGGACTCTGTACATCTCTCAATCATCGTTATATTGCATTATGTTTTGGCCTAATAATTAATTAGGGCAAATTAATTATTGGGGCAAATAGATTGACAATTTATATTTAAATGAATTTTATGCAAGTAGTCTGCTAACCATTAAGATCTCATTGATGTACAATGTATCAGAATTTCATATTACTGGCTGTAGAAATAACAGCAACTGCATCTAATTTTATCTTTTTGCACACTGTGACCTCTGAACATATCTAAGGTGCTTTTTCCTCAAGTCTGAACTCCATATTCTCACTATCATGCTATAGAAGCCAAAAATGTCAAATGATGCAAATATGATACAAAACATAAAACTTTTTTTTGGACTGATTTCTTTTCTATGAATTCATATATCCGAATTTACAGGGTTATTATTCATTGTACCTTTATGATGGCACAAAGATCTATTCTTATCAAACTTGTTTGTGCTGAGGCCCATCCACAGCAAGAACCGCAAGATTTAAAATTGCACAACTGGCAGACGCTTTTATCTAAAGAGATTTGTGGTACATTCATGGTATTCATTTTGCGATTACACGTTCCCTGGAAAAATGTTACACAAGTTTTACATTTCAAAACCAAAAGAATCCTTCATCTAAGCATTTCTGCTACTTTCAACAAGACCGTAGCTTCAGGCAGCTACATTTAGAAACTCCAACTTATCACTACAGGAAAATTAACAAATACATCCTTTGTGGAAGAGGCTATTCATGTTTCAATAATATCACACGTGTTTAATGTTGAACTAAAGCAACTAAAATGCTTCCAAACACAACCTCTGTGTTCAACAAGAGTAGTTTTTCAAATGATTCCTAAAAAGTATGACACAATAGATTAGAATGATCACAGTGCTAAACACAAAACAAGCACATCAAAAAGGAAGAGTCAAAGACAGTTCTGAAATTTTGAAATTTTTTCATTGTTTTGTTTCAAAATAAAGATCACACATTGTTTAGAGACAATCTACAACTGGAGTTACAAAAAATAGTTGCCCAGGCAGAAAGCACACACAGCATCTGTTACCTATACACATTATGGTTACAAGTGTGCCTGCATAAAGAGAATCATAGGAAATATACACAAGGCTGTTTAAATATACACCAGAGTGTTCCAAATCAAAAACCAATGGCCAATATGTTACAATCACTTACAAGTAGACAAAAGAATGGTAAATCTGTACACACCTCCAACTCTTGACCCAGGGCAGTCGAACGCGTCAAACACACAAACGCGCTTGCTGCTACCTGCCCAGGAGCGAGGGAGGGACTATAAAAGATCTTAAAAAAATGAAAGGGATGAGTGGAGGTGAAAAAGAGGTGGCTGGTGAATGGCTAAAAGCAGAGTGTGCACTTTTCTCTGTTCTTTGTACATCTATGCAGTAATAATTCAAAGGGCTTCAAAACCAACAAAAATCTGATATTACAATTTACAATATATAACAACTCATAACTCATAAACCACAACCAAAGAGGTGAGAATTTACACTGAAATGCACAAGATTTTCTTTTTTCCATTTTATCATTTTTTCCCCTCCTCATACCAAAAAAGGGCTGTAGAAGCGAGTCCACATTTACATTAGCGAAGGTTTACAAATATACAATTATACAATCAGAAGTATGTATTCACTACAGGAGAAGATTATAGATACAGATTGGACATCAAAAACCAGAAAAACTACAAAGTTTTATATATATATTTATATATATATGCAAAGGTCTACACCAAGTATGCACTAAATAGTTTATAGAAGCAAGACCAAAAAACGTCTCCCATGCTAAATGTCTGCGTGTTAGCAATAATATGCGTGTGTGTCATGACAGAATATGCGCATAAGAAAGGTGTCGCGAAGCAATAAACTGTGTTTGCGCAAGCCTACATGATCAAATGTGGGATTAATCAAATATTCTCTCATTTCATACAGGACCAAAAAAGGACCATCATTTAGGTAGTAGAGTGAAAACGGAAAGAAATGCTAAAAGGGAGAGAAAAACAAAAAACAAAGGTCATAACTCAGGGATGACTCGGTGATGAGGGGAAGGTTTTGTCCATTCCACCCCAACCTCCCTACATTGTCGGGTGTATACAAACACGCTCACACACACACACAGACAGACCGGCATCCTAGATGAGTTATGAGAAGGGTTTACATGATGCCATTAGGGGGAGCACAGAGTGGGCCGAGGTCAACGCCGTTCTTCATGTAGTACTTCTCCAGCTTGGCCAAAATGTGCTTTCCGTACGTGTACTTCCTCAGCGTCGCAATATGGGGTCGGATCTACATAAAAACAACGAACAATCATTGTTCGGTCACAATTTATTGGCGCTTTGGCACAAGGATGTAAAGAAGAAATACTGCTAACTGAATAAAAGACGCACCTTGTGCATTACAATCTTGCGTTGTGTTGGCTCAGCCACATCGATCATCTTCTGCACAACGTAGTTGGCGTACTGGTCCTTCATCATGGTGTATAAGGCACTGTGGGGCCCGTCTGCCATACTGCACACCTCATCAATCAGCATCGCCCTCTCGGCACGCAACGAGTGGGTCACGCACTTTTCCACCACGTTACTGGGAATTAAAAAACACAAACACCTGTAAATAAAACACTTCCTCCAGTGTGCCTTTGTGTGGCGGATTATCGCGTAAATGCTTTGTGCACACCTGGCAAACTTATGCTGGCTGAGCCCCAAAACATTTCCACGGATTTCAGATACAATCTTGCTCTTGTCCTCTGCGCGGCCGTGCTCCAACACGTGCTGAATTACATAATTCCCATACTGATCCTATATGACAAAGGAGAGAAAAAAAGGGGATTTGATGAGAGGTATGGATGAGATCCTGGGTCAGAACAGAAAGACAATGCTTCATAAATCACCTGGACCAGCTGCTCGGTGTGTTGATGTATTTCCTCCAGTATCGACAGAGTCTGCTCAGGCAGGCAGTGCTCCAGAATACGCTGGATCACCCGACAACCATATGGGTGTGTAGACAGAGCAAACACCTGCACAACACACACCGTTATTAGTTAAACATACACACATAAGACAAAGGTTTTAAATACATTTGAAAATAAGCCATTCCAGAACCATGAATGGATGATAAAGCAGTTACAACCTAACACATACAGGTTACAAACTGCATGTTAGAAGACTTTTCTATCCCCAGGACTCATTTTATAGAAGAACATGGGGCCCATAGACTACTTATTCACTATTGCAGCCATTTTGGCCAGTGTGGTCCACTGAAGAGGAAACACTGAATTTGACAAGACTGCATTTATACAAATATTTGACAGGATTATTATTATATGTATATATTTGTTAAGTTTTGTAGTTCAGATTGTTACTTGACTATATTGCTATCCAATATGCTGCAACTTTGGCTCCAACACACAAATAATATATATATATATAATAAGTGTGTCAAATTCTACACTACTGTTCAAGTGTTTGGAGTCATTACAATATTTTTGGGAAGGAAAATTAATACTTATATTCAAACAATATGGACTAAATTGATCAGATGTGACAGTAAATACATTTACAAATGCCTTTTTTTAACTTTCCATTTATCAAAAAGTTCAGAAGAAAAAAAACTTAAGAAAATTAAAAGCATACAGCTTTGCCACAGGATTCACATAAAACTGAAAATACATTTTTAAAATATATTAAAACAAGTCATTTTAATTTGTAAAATATTTAATATAATAATAATTATTATTATTTTACAATATTGTGTTTTTTTTACTGTATTTTTATCAAATAAATCAGCCTTGAGCAGAAGAGATTTAAAAAACAAACATTTTTCATTAGACATGTACTATATAGGTAATTTTTTCTTCATATGTTATACTATGACTCAGCCTCTCAGTAGTGCACTGCATTTCAAAAATCAGGCCCTCCATAAATAAACCACAAAGGTTCCCATGGTACACTACACACACACAATTCAGGTCCTTCTATTCAAAAAGATAGCATTTCTCATGGTTCAATACAGACACACCTGTCCTTTGAAGGCATCAATGATGAACTGGAGAGCATGAGGCTGGACACACTCAATGCATTTCTGCACAACATGATTGCCATTTTGATCCTTCACACACTTCAACACGTGTCCGTCAAGCTCCCGAACCATCTCATTCTGCAAAAGACACAAACAATTAAGATTAACAACCATATGGGTGTGTAGACAGAGCAAACACCTGCACAACACACAGTTATTAGTTAAACATACACACATAAGACAAAGGTTTTAAATACATTTCAAAATTAGCCATTCCAGAACCATGAATGGATGATAAAGCAGTTACAACCTAACACATACAGGTTACAAACTGCATGTTAGTAGACTTTTCTATCCCCAGGACTCATTTTATAGAAGAACATGGGGCCCATAGACTACTTATTCACTATTGCAGCCATTTTGGCCAGTGTGGTCCACTGAAGAGGAAACACTGAATTTGACAAGACTGCATTTATACAAATATTTGACAGGATTATTATATATACATATTTTTTTTAAGTTTAGTAGTTCAGATTGTTACTTGACTATATTGCTATCCAATATGCTGCAACTTTGGCTCCAACACAACATTTTTATATATTTATATATATAAAAATTATAAATGTTATATATATATATTTGACACACTAATATATATATATGTATATATATATATACACTAATAATATAGATAGCGTCAATTTCTACACTACTGAAGATTAAATTCATACAAGCTGTGTAACATCACATCAATGTGAAGAATTATAAAGTGAGCGTGCAGCCCTTCTTAAACTTACAATGACTTGTTGGTCCGAAGGGATAAACTCCAGAGCTTTCTGGATCACTCTGCAGCCGTACATCTGCAGTGCCAGCGATAAAACATGGCCACGGATCCGCTCCGCCAGCGCCAACTTCTGATCAAGACTGCCAAACTAAACACATAAACGGCTTTTAGCAGAAGCCTCTCATCTTAATTGACATCAGGTACACTTAATAAACATAACTGAAGAACTTTCTTATTTTCCTGCTTTGAAACATCCTGTATTGCCTGAAGCGCAATACAAATAAAATGTGACTGGATTTGCACAATTGCAGTACCAAATAAATCCGGTTCAAGTTTGAACCTGCAACCTTCCTGTCCAAATATGTGAAACTATGCGGTTCATCAGACACTAAAAATGATGCATGTATTGACAAAAGAGCTTTGTATTACCTCAAAGAACTTCTGGATGACATAATTTCCAAACACATCAACCATGAGTTGGTAGGCTGCCTGCAGTATCTCATTGAAGACCAACTGACGCTCTGCAGGACTTGCTCTCTCCAGTTTCAGCTGGATAAACCTGCACACAAACCAGATGGTTTTTAAAACAATTTGAACATTTTATTTGTTATTCCATGTGGTAACATCGGGGTCCTGATTTCCTGGCATCTGTGAGGTGTAGCAAACATCTGCATTACCTGGAGCCATGCTGGTCCTGAGAGAACTCCATGACGTGTCCTGCGATTTCTCTCAGTTGCAGGTTGGGGTAACGGTTGTTTCTGAAGTCCTCAAGCAGACGGCTACGTCCCGATGGCATCACGTCAGACATGCCGTAGCGTAGCCGTGATGACGGGAAGAGCTGGCTGCTGGGACTGAAGAGAGACGAGCCTGTGGTGGCATTGCGGAACTTGGCCTCTGCTCCTGGAGCTGCAGAGATGAAACGCCCACTGCCATTGGTCAGGCCACCTGAGAGGGAGGAGCCATAATCGGATATCCAATAGATTCAATCATTAAATATTTTTAATGGAAAGATCACTGAAACATACGTGTTCAACTCACCAAGGTTAAGACTGCTTGAAGATCCATGAGTTGAGAGCGAGGGTGGCGGGGTGAGTGAGTGGGAGGGGCCTTGGTTTGGAAGAGGCATGCCAACTGGGCCAGGGGAGGAGCTAAAGCTGAGGCCATTGTAGAACCCCCCATGACCAATAGGGGTGAGGCTACTGGGTGTGCGCTTGTACAGATCAGAGCTACCCGTCAGAGAATCTCGACGGGACCCACTGGAACTGGAATTAGCCACTGCAAAAAAATAAAAATAAAAAAATACAAACAACATAAACTAAAATTAGACTGGAGTCAAACATGACTCCCCACACATTTTTATTGCATTAAATGCAAAAATTTGAGCATAAGGAACAAATATAATTTTTGTTACAGATTTTCCAATGGTGCAGTGTTCTTTAAAGTTCACTTATTTTCACAATTAGCATTGTGCAGGACATTCACAGAAACTACTTAAGTCACATTAAACCACATTGGCAACCTATTCCTAATTTGAAACTCCTGAACAGCTTTGGCGACACTGCCTATGAAACAACTTTTCAGAAGCAAGTTATTACATTATTGTGGAAGATTTTATATAATATTATGGAATGTGCATTTAAGAAGCAGTATTTTATGCTGATGCTGAAAGCAATAGCCCTCCAGCAATATATTATAGTGATTTTTATTTTCAACATAACTGAACTTGAGATTACAATACCTGCTGTGCCAAAACCCCCGAGTGCTGCTCCAAGTGTGGCTCCCAGAGAAGATGATGGGTTGGCACTGAATCCAAGTGAGGTGCTTCCTGGCTGGGCAGAGCCTTGTGAAAATAGTGAAGAGCTCTGTGAGGAAGAGCTTGGGGAGCCACCCCCATAAAAAGAGCTTCCTCCCAAAGCCCCGCTCCCTTGCTGCCCATGACCCTGCTGGGAACTCAATGCACGGAACGCACCGCTTGCTCCACCACCGAGACCGCCATTAGCCCCACCTGCTGAAGCAGCAGCAGCAGCCACTGTTTAAAGGGAAAAAAAATAATAAAAATAAAAAAAAAAGGAGAAAAGAAAAATATATTTAAATACAAGAGTACATTTCGAAAAAGCTTAATGGTGTCTGTTTACTGTGCAACTTTGATTTGTCATTTTCAAACATGTACCTGCTGATGGGCTGATGATAACCGAGGCAGGGGCCATAAGTCGAACTGGGCCACCACGAGCACCTGTATTCACCACAAGTGCACCCGTCTGGTCATAATATGCAGCTGGAGCTAACATAGGATAACCTGGAATATAACAAACACATCTTTCATTAGACATAATTCGAACCATGAAAGTTTAATCTGTAAAAGGAAGTTCACACAGACTTCATTACATTACAGATTCATTACATGTGATAATTCTAATATGCCGATGTTTGTGCTCAGGAAACAATTCTTGTCATTATCCATGTTGGAATGCATGCTGCTTAATTTTTGCAGAATACATTTTTGCATTCTTGTTTAAAAAAAAAAAGCATTCAAAAAAAAAAAAAAAAAAAAAAAAAGCAATTGTAGTGTATATTCACAAATAAAATTCCCTTTCCTATATAGAAGGTTATTCCTTTCCATCACTTTTTAGACCAATAAACCACAATTTTAAAATTCACTGTTATTTCTGGGCTTTCTATGATAACATGGTTAAAATGTATTTGATATGTTGGCTTAAAAAGTAATAGTTTCTGTGTAAACAACACTTTAAAAGACATATTAACTGTCCTTTACCAGGTACACCTGCTGCCAGACCCTGCCCAAATGCCAAGGCGGAATTCACAGCTGCTGCTGCTACAAGCTGCTCTGTCTGCTGACCCTGCTGTCCTTGACTGGGAGTCAGAGGTCGTTGGTTTCCACCAGCACGCATCACCTGGGGCAAACAAAGATCGTGGATATGAGCATGTTGTGAATTCCTTACATCAGTGGTCTGGTTGGCTGAACTCTTACCTGTTGTTGGTTCTGCTGGGTCTGCGCTGCAGACTGCTGGTTGGCCGAGTTGGAGGGGGTGGCAGCCTGCTGTTGGAATAGATTGGCAGGATACACGCCCCATGGTGTGACACCATAGTACTGATGGGGCATCACCGGTGGACCTGAAAGACACAAACACATACGTCATCTCACAGATGAAGGGCTAAAGCACACTGTTTTCGAAGCTGGCTCAGGGGCTTTGATGTACACAGGATGGGGAGCCATTTCCTTTGCCTCTGTACTCTGCTTTAGGAGTATCAAAGCAGGTGTGTGTTTTGTGTGTGTGTCTTAAAAAAAGGAGACTGCCTCAATCCTAGAGCTAAATCTCAAGTCCCTGGAGGACGCAGTCCAAACCCTCAACCATAATGAGCAACACTTCATGAGCATCAACAATCCGATCCTGCCACAGAAATGCTGTCGAATGCAGTCTACATTTCTGTACCGTCATCGTATGAGTACAAAGAAATCTTCTGCACTAAGAGACTCTCAAAAGGTAAATCATTTGTATATTTGCATACTGAATATGACATTGGTATACATTTAACATGCATTTATACTACCATTCAAATGTTTGGGGTCAGCAAGGTTTTTATTTTTTTTTTTTACATATTTTTTTTAAAGCAATTATTTTATTCAGCAAGGATGATTGATTGGTCAACTGTAGAAAATTAATTCTGTAATATTCTTAGTGTTTTATTGTTGCTTAGGCTGGTTGTTTTCTATGTTGTAATAACATGTAATTAATTTAGATATACTTAATCCAAATAATCAGAAAATAAACCCCAATAGGGTGATACAAACCTCAAAAAGAAGCTGACTGTACATAATACCTTATTTTACTGGACTCATTAACATCCTTCATAATGACAATCATTCAAGAGACATCTTGAAATCCAAACTATACATATTACATATCCATCTCAAATTTCAACCATGAGCTCTCACCTAGAGTGGCGGCAGCAGCGAGGCCGGCAGCATATGGATCAGTTCCAGGTGGAGCAGCACTGATGATGTACGGATTCGGTACAAATGCAGCTTGTGCCAAACCTAACACAACCAAAAAGAAACCAGATTTAATAAAACACCTGAAACTTTTGTCCACTAAGTCTGGAGACTCATACCAGTACCTACAGTCAAACTCACCGATGTGTTGTTGTTGAGCTGCGGCGAGGGCGTACTGCTGCTGCTGTGCCGCGGTGAGCTGCTGCACTGCCAGAGCGCTGGGCCTCTGGAACAGCTGCAGTACAAGTTGCTTTTATTAGGCATGAAATGTATATTAAACATTTGCGTTTTTTTACATTCATAAATGCAAAGCTTTAAAAGCACATGCAAATGTGACTAATAATTACTTTTTTTTAAAGTTAACCTTCACATGTGTAGCCTCTGATAGCAATTAACATAAATATTTATTAATACACAAACTTTCATTATTATTATTTTTATTATTCTACTCTTAATTACAGTCTTGAATGTTGAAAGGGCTAGCAGCATCAGATATCTACCTGCTGAGGAGAATTGTAGTCAAACAGGCCGACAGTAGCAGCTGTGGAGTCCAGAGGCAGCTGGCCTCCAGTGTAATCTGCAAACTGTAAAGTCTCCATGGAAACCGATTCCATGGGGTCCATGGTCACATTTTGGGTTTCAACATTTGAGAACTCCTCTGCTGGTTTAGGCCCTGCACCTCCAGGCAGTTCTGGTCCACCCAAATCCACTTCTGGACCAGTCTGAGGGCAGTTACCAGGATTACGACTGGGAAGAAACAAAAGGTTTGACTTCAATACATTTTAATGAAAGTATATGTATGGAAAGCAACACAAAGAGAACTTTTACAAGTTTGGGGTCGATAAGATTATTTTTTTTAATTTGAGCAAAATATAATTACAATTTAAAATAATTAGTTTTTAATTTTAAAATAAGTTTGTTATTTTAATATATTGATTAGAATTGTTTCCTGTAATGGCAAAGCTGAATTTTCAGCAGCCATTACGTCAGTTTTCAGTGTCACATGATCTTTCAGAAATCATTCTAACAGTCCGTTTAATATAAATTGTGATACATTTTTCAGGATTGTTTAGCAAATATAATATTCAAAAGAGCAGGATTTATTTAAAATTTAAATATTTTGTACAATTATAAATGTCTTCACTGTCATATCTGATCAATTCAATGCATCATTTTTTAATAAAAGCATCAATTTCTTTAAAATTGCAATAATGATACTTTTTTTGATGGTGTATACCTAAAATCCTTAACATCAACATCAAGTCCATTCTGACTGGGCAGTCCATTGGGGTTATCCAAAACATCCGGCTCTGTCTCCTGAAGTTCCTTCCGCTCAGGGTCAAATGCTGTTTTGGGTTTTTGCTCCACCCTTTTCTCTGGGTCATCCACCTCTGAATCTCTTGGACCCTAAGAAAAATAGAAAGGGAGATTAAAGTGGAAATAAGGAGTTTAAGAGTTAAATAAATATTTACACGCCCTCATGTTTTTGCTAATCCATAGCAGTTTTTTTATGTTTGCAATAACAAAGGTAATAACACATTAAACAGAATCTTAATAAAGAATGAGAAGAATGTTTTGATGAAAGAGACTCACAAAGGCTCCTTTGCGCAGACACGAGTCCATTTTCTCAGCAGGAGAGGAGCTAAGAACGTACTCCACCATGGAGACGCCTAATCCACCACTCTCCGAGCGTGGCGACAGCACAGATCCGGCCTCTCCGACGCCATGGAAGCCCTGGCCTGGTCGGCGCTGAACCATGATTGGCTGGGACACTGAGTGATCTACAGAAAAAAAAGGGACATTAGAAAGAAAAATACTAAATATGTAAAATACAACCACTGCATCTTAAAATCACACACATACCAGAGGCTCCCCAAGCGCAGTCTCTCCACTGGTCCAGAAAGATTCCTTTTGGTCCATCTTTCCCTGAATCATCGGTTTCCCAAAACTTCTTCCCAGTGAGGAGCTGCTGCAGAGCGGGAACATCATACAGAAACATTAACACATAAGGGCAATCGAAGCACTATGCAGAAAATGAGAAAAGAAAGGACTCTCACCTCTCCCATGGCTCGGCCCTCCAGTGCAAGTGCCTGGAAGTCATGGTTAAGCTCATCCATTGATCGTACCTGTACGAAAAGTAACACGATTATTTTAAGATTGAATTTTATACCAGTAAAAAAAAGTGGTTACCTTGTCACTAAATTATACCTGGTTGTCTGGATGCATGTTGTCACCGGTCGGCCAGCGGTGTTTGCAATTGTTGTAGCCAGGCTGCTCGCCATGTTGCCGTTGGAAGAAGTAATCCACCATGGCGTCATCTTGAGAGCGTCCTGCTCCCTGTGTAGGGGGAGGGGCCTGAGGAGAAGGGCCAGGTTGGGGGGGGTGTCCCGCAGCACTTAGCACCACAGGCATGCTGGGTAATGGCCTGTCAGGGGGAGGCAGTCTCAGATGGGGGCTGAACGAATCCTGCCAGAGCACAGCTTTCCTCTTCAACACACACGCTACGCTCATTCCACCAGAGACTGTAACACAAGATCAAACCAAACACCATTAACCCCAATGGCATCTGGAATTGCTATGCACTTAAAGTGTATTTAGTTACCGTATTACCACACCTGTATATATCAAAGCAGGCAGAGAATGTGAAAGCTCACAAATACTGCCAGAAATATAAATGGCAAATTCAAAACAAGCTTCACTCATTTAAAAGAATTCAACCTTATATGGATGTGAATCGTAAATAACAGCACAGCAAATCGGATAGAGATACAGAATCAAATAAAAAGATTCCAGTGAAGACTAACTAAATAAAATCCCTGACCCATGAAAATATAGGACAAAAGAAAACACACAGTCTGGCCAAAAACACTGCCATGAATTAGGGCTGGGCGATATACAAAAAAAAATTATATCTCGATATTGTCAAATTTTTTACGATATTCGATATATATCTCGATATGTTTGCATTTGCATTTAAATAATAAAAAATAAAACATGATTTTCTTTTGCCCATTAAAAAAAAAAAAAAAAAAAAAACATTTAGATTAAACAGCTAATTTAAGCAGTTAAAAAATCTAGACCAAAAGATCACTTACTGCTTTTTATTAAATGAATACATGTAGGCCTATATGTAACTGAAGCAGTGCAAATTAAGTAACAGTTAGAGAAAGTGCATTCTGTCAACTTTTTAGTGCATGCAATTCACAATTTAAACTATGCAACTGGGATAAGTATTTTATTTTAATTATTTTAACAAGTTTTTAAGCTAAGAACACAAGTCTGTCAACTGTCTGTGGTTTTAAGAGAAGCTCTGTGGAATGAAACTATGTTCCTACTGACACTAAAAACCCTCTTAGATGGGGAGCTAGTTGCTGAAGCACATAGCTATTTCTTATATATAAATATATATAAATGAATACCAAAGACTTTTGCATTCTCTCGGTCTATATTATGGAAACTGGTAAACATATCAGTGAAATTCCCCAATAGTAATTCCAAATGGCCATAGCCTATGTTTCTCTATTCAAACATCAGCGGTCGAGTAAGTGCATTTATTTTGCGATCACAAACGCAAACAATACAGTTGAGATCTCACGACAGAACACAGACCGGCTGAACGAAGCTTTCATTAGATCGCTCAATTCCAGCTTGTTAGTGTTTTCAGATTATCGTCGGCGGCTCTTCCGCAATGAGGAGTGAGCACGTGCGCATGGTTGCCAGATTGCTTAAAATAAGCAAACACTGGGCAGAAAATGTATCCTTGTAAAAGTGGAGCTCTGATTCGGAGATTTAAACTCTTGTTATCTGGCAACCGCTATCATTACAGCTCTCGTAGTAGAGGGGCGTAGAGCAGTCAGCAGTTACAGGTTCCTTTTTTGGACATTCGGCGCGTTCTTTTGGGAAAGTATGCTTGAATTTGAAATATTCAATATTCCCGATATATTCAAATTGTACATCGTCGTCAAAATTATTCCGATATTATCGCTAATATTCGATATATCGCCCAGCCCTACCATGAATAAAGAATAGTATCAAAACGTCCTGCAAGAGCGACTTATTCCAACGATCCATGATCCCAGCAAACTTGGCAAAATAAAACTTTTGGCCATGACTGTACATTGCACACACTTGTTGAAGCTCAGTGAGTAAAGTAGAGGTTATTGTTCTAGTTAATCAAGCAGAGCAGGCCTGTCAAAATGAGTCATTTCATTCTCATTCAAATGTGCATCTGATATCATTGTCACAGAATGACTTTGACATACTGGGAAAGTCAAGAGGAGAATTTCTACTTGAACAAAGGAGGAATTTCTACTTGAACAAATTTTCCTGAAAAGAAAAGGTCAGTTTGTAGCTTGATAAATATGCTCTTTGAAAAGGGAACATAAATATTTAATTACATTCACAGCATTACAAAGCGTCCAGCAGTATGGGGGGAAAAAAACTGAAGCATTGTCACAGGGCTCACAAAATGGCTAGCCCATTGTATCTTCCAGTCAGGCTACCAAAACGTACCTCTGTCCTGCCTGACAAGCAATCTTGAACAGTAGCATAAAATTCCTTCCTTGATTCACATTGTTCACTTGCTTGTAACATTAGTCAATGTTAATCAAACAAAACACTACTTTCAACAATAATCAATCTATATTTAATTTATACAGTGAACTTTAAGCAATATTATTTGACATTTCCAAACCTGAAAACTAATGTTAGACTTTATTTTATTTGTAATTTTGTCCTATTTTATCTATGCTTGAAATGTGTTTATTTGTTCTTATTACTGAGGCCATCCTTAAAAATATTCTTGTTCGCCGTAACCCGACTCAAGGACCGACTTAATATTTTTTTTTTTGCTTTTAGTCCGACCGACTTGCCGATTGTAAATTTGCGTTAAGACCGACCATTTTTTTTTTACTCTTCAAACAACTAATACAAAAGCAATAAAATACTAATAATTATATTTAAGTAAGTGTTGTAAATATATAAATTGCCTAGGCCTACATTCAAACGAAGGTGGGATGGGGAACAAAAACTCAACAAAGTCTCGAGATATTTTTAGAAAATTTAAAAACATTAATTTTACATGTCTTTCCAAGCGCATTCGAATGTGGATTTTATTTTAAATTCGACGAATATTCGAAAAAAAAATTTGACAGCCCAAGAAAATCACCTATGCGATTTTTTGTTGTTGTTGACATTTCTAATCGTAAACACAGCTATGTTGAAGCCTGCAGTAAATGTTTTGCATTATGGCAGTCCACTCTGCTTATTGTTTTTCGAAAATGTTGCACTCCTGTTTGTCATTGTGCACGTAACTTCACGCCAATAAATCATCAGAAATTTTAGTCTGTACATTCTTCCTGCCTGTTGTCCGTGGATTTACCTATATTTGGTGTTATTTGCCGTATAAAACTTTAGACATGCAAAATCGATTTTACAATCAAGTCACTCAAATCAAACAGGATTTCTTTCACAAAAGTGACAACCCAAGAAAGCTACATTTTTTTTCTTCTCACCTGAAATTTATGCAATAAACATGTTTTTGACAAAGATTTAAATTTGTTTGTGGTCTATATAGCCTGCATCAAAATGAGGTTTGCAATGATGCGCCCGAAGGTGCGGGTTGAAGACCCAGTGAGTGACGTCACGATATGCTAATTTGTTTAAATTCACACCGACGACATCACCATCACAAAAATTTACTTTTTTTTTTTTTACATTGAAACTTAAAAAAAAAAAATAGACCGACCTACCGACCCTTTTTAAAAAAAAAATTACTGTTACTGCAAACCAAAATATTTTTAAGGATGGCCTGACAGTTCAATACTCTTTAGAAATGTTTCTTTTATTAGCTATGCTACTCATTCTTGCTGTGGTATCGTAGTAGTACTTAAAGTTTCCCTTAAATAATAGAAACTTTTTTTTGCTCATCCAAAAAATAAATTCTGATTTCCTGATACCTGATTTCTGACTCAAAATCTGTAATACAATTCAAACCATGAGTTGTGTAATCCGCTGCACCCCTCCTATCTTGACTTGTTATTTAAAGGGGGGAAAAAGTTTTTGATCATGCTAAATTAAGTTAAGATCATGTCTACATTGAACCTCAGCCGATAGGCAAACGTACCTATGAAGCTCACTTCCATATTTGAGCTCAGATTATAAAATTAAAAATAAAGTACTATCATACTTGATGTCTTAAATTGATGTGTTTGTTATTAAATACCTCCTGTAATTTCAAGTCAATCCGATCATTGCACACGGAGATGAGTTGAGTTTCCATGTGTTCACATTTGACTACTTATTGTAAAATTAAGAGATTAGTGTTTATAATTTTGTAGAATTAAGAGATTAGTGTTTAGAATTTTGCAGGTAATAACCAGGGCCCTCATTTATCAACATGCATATGCACAGATGTGTGCGTAATGAGTGTGCAAGAACAGTTTTACGCAAAGTGTGGGATCTACCAACTTGTACTTAAACGTAGTAATGCGTGTAAATAGAAGCACAACTCTGAGCATGCTTACACAGAGAATCTAGTGCTAGAATGGCGATACTACAAAAAGAAAAGTGCAGCTGCAATTCCTGTGTCCTTTAATTGCAAACACTCAATTTATAGTTTAAGCTAAACATTGGCATAATTGGTGTAAAAAGCAATAAAAGACTGCAAAAAAATAAGGCTTATTCTATTTAGTATTAGCTTACTGGTGGAGAGGAGACAGAGTGATGAAGCAATCAGTAGACATGGGGATTGTTAGGAGGCCATGATGGTCGGAGGCCAATGGGCGAATTTAGCCAGGATGCCGAGGTCACACCTCTACTCTTTTCGAAAGACATCCTGGGATTTTTACTGACCACAGAGAGTCAGGACCTCGGTTTAACGTCTCATCCGAAGGACGGTGCTTGTTGACAGTATAGTGTCCCCATCACTACACTGGGGCGCTAGGACCCACACAGACCACAGGGTGAGCACCCCCTGCTGGCCTCACTAGCACCTCTTCCAGCAGCAACCTAGTTTTCTCAGGAGGTCTCCCATCCAGGTACTGACCAGGCTCAGCCCTGCTTAGCTTTAGTGGGAAACCGGTCTTGGGCTCCAGGGTGATATGGCTGCCGGCCATAAACCAAGCCTTTTTTTGCACAGGCCTATTTAAAGGGTTAATGGTCCCACCTAGTGATCAACTGTAAAAATATTTTTTTTTACCTCTTCCCAAAAGTGAAAACCACAAACAATTAGGGCTGCAACTAACGATTATTTTGATAATAGATTAATCTGTTGATTATTTTTACGATTAATAGGTTTATGTACTTATATTTTAGTTTTTTCTATTTTTTCCCCCAAGTAAATTATTAATAAATGGTCTTTATCATTCAGCATAGATTTAAGAGATATTTTATTATTTAAGTCATATCCTCATCAAAAATAAATATACCTGGAGTTGTCTTATTGTGTTAGTAATCCTTTGTCGAACTCTTCTGCAATCAGAACACTGACCCATACTCTAGCAAATTTCACAAGGAGATTTCAAATAATGTTTTCACCATGGCAGTCCTTAGAGCTCCTAAAGTAGTTTAACATCCCGAACAAAGCTTATTAAGGAATCTTTCAGAACATATTTTCACGAAGAATAAGGATAAAACAGAATAAAATTGCAGTGCATTGTATTTTATTATTTACTGGGAAAAAGCTTTATAGCTTTTGCTGTGAAATTGTAAACAATCCTTCAAAAAAAGTGCCAATGGCATGAAACCTGAATGGAACTCACAATTTAAAGTAAAATCCATCAGAAGGTTGTCCAGAAAAAAAATAGGACACACACAAAAAACCTGCTGTGTGAAAAAGAGCAGTGAATAATACTTAGAAAAAAAGTGCATTTCAAATATCTACATTTACCTCTCTCATTCAGTCATAATTAGGCTGCACGACTGAATTTTGAACTGGTAAACGACAAACTGATCACAGAACATGTTTGTAAAGATTTAAATGTTAACTGTTAAAAAGCAATGTTATCAGCTTTTACGACTAAACATTTGCAAACAACATTGTACTGGAGAATCTGCACAAATGAAAGTCTACAGGTTACTCTTCTTTTTTAAAGGCTCAATGTAAAGTACTCCCACATCACGCTGAATGCTGCAGACATGGCTGCAGAGACGCTGTTCGGGAAGCACGTGACATAAAACAAGGCCAGCTATTGGCTATTCGCTACTTCTCCTGTTGTACTGGCTGAGTAAAACCTCCGGTGGCTCATTACTGCCACACTTTGGTCACCGCAGATTTGAAATATGCACGAAATGAGCCGCTTACGGCAAATAAAAGTTATTTAGCAACGAATCGATGACTAAATTAGTTGACAACTATTTTAATAATCGATTCGTTGTTTCAGCTCTACAAACAATCAAGAATGAATGATTATATGGTGTCATGGCTTTGCAATCAAAAAATGTCGTTATAATGGAAGTCAATGGGGCAGAAACAGCCACCAACAACAAATTAGGGAGAAAAAATTTAAATCTAATGCTGCACAAAAACTAACAATGCATCAAAGCCAATCTTGTTACTAATCTTTGACATGCCCAAGACTGTGATAAAAGGTAAAAAAAATCCAATCCACAATCACTTTTTATATTGAAAATATGTAATTTTGTGTGTTTTTTTCCCCCAAATCAGTGACATCATTTATGAACTTGGTAATTAAAGGTCCCATGACATGGATTATTTCCTTTTCTTTAAATGCTTTTTAATGTTTCCTTAGGTGTACTTATATTGTTGGTATGATTTTTACATTTAAAATTTAGAAATAAAAAGCATTTTTATATCCTGTTATTTGCCTTCTGGCTTGAATGCTCTGTTTGAAGGGGCGTGTCTGCTGTGAGACTCCGAGTAAACGACAACTGTTGTGAGGCAACTGGCTGACATCTTAGCATACGAAATGCGTATTACATGTGGAACCCCTCTCAATATATATATATATATATATATATATATATATATATATATATATATATATATATATATACACTATTACAGCTGTCGAGATTAACGAATCGTGGATTTGTTGATTATATAATTATTTTTTCGATCTTTTCCCATCACATGAAAGGCTGCAGTGATGAGCATGGAGTAGACAGAGTCTGTTTATCGCGTGAATGCAGTCATCTCGTCATTATTGCAACACGTTTTCTTTCACAAAATACTTTCACCACAACTAACAGCAAACACATGAATACAGTAAGAGCTTTGTTGTGCAGCATAACAGCGTCATTCAGTGTAACGGCAGTTTGGGCAAGTGTGCAGATATACTCGCGATGTGTGAGAGCTCCGGAAAAAAAGGGAGCGTTCTTTGATCGCTCTTAGGGATGGGCGTTTTCCACAAATATCACATTCGAATATTCGTTTATTTAAATTAAGTTTAATGAGTCAGACGTTATTTTTCAGCAACATTTGTTTTTGTCATTTTGAACAAGCTTACAATAAGCTTGAACATTACACATCGTGTTTTGTAGCTGAAAACCTTTAACAATGCGTGCAAACAAACAAAAGTACAGATTAAAAGCAAAAAAAAAAAAAGTGAACAAGGAAAAAACGTAAAGCAGCCTGCAGCAATTAGGCTATTGTACAGAATGTAGCTTACACAACTTTTAAACTGTCAACAAATCTTTTTTGCTTTTTTTTCTATTGTTTCAAATGTTCTTGTTAAGAAATACGTCGGCTCCTTAGTCTGTTAACAATAAGGCCGGCCGTGGAGAAAACGCGCTCTGACGACACAGACGTTGGCGGGACTCACAAATAACGGTGTGCTAAGCGAATATGTTTTGTGAAACGCTTCGTGTTTTCGTTTCACCACTGAATGGGATCCTCATCTGGTGGAATACATGGCTCCAGCAAGAACTGTTCCCACTCGTCTCGGCTGGACTCTCTGTAATCATCGCTGGAGAACTGGCTCAGCCTTTTCCGACGAGTGGGCATTGCATCTTCTTCATCGTGGCGACTGCATCCGCACCACTCGCATCAAGGACAATGTTCTGATAATGTTCAAAAAAGTTTTTTTTTCTTACTTCTCTCATGTTTTCATCGAGAAACCTGAGGTGTTTGTGCCGAGGGTCTAGGGCAGATGCGAGAAGAGGAGTTTTCACTGCATTCTCCAAGTTAGCGGTGTTTATTCGTTGCTTGAGAGATGCTGCAACAATGTTCTTGGATCACTTTCTGTGATTCTCCACGGCATATTTAAAGTACTGTAGAAGACCGCAGTTCTTTTAGGGGGCGTTCACATATCGCGTCTTTTGCATGCTCAAGTTTGTTATTTCCAATGTAGGCGCGCGGTATGCGCGCTCATAATGGAAGTGACGCGGTCGCGATGCGCACGCGGTGCGACGCGGTCCCGTTTTTTCCAGGCAGGTCCGCACAGCATCGAGTTAAAAACATCTCAACTTTCAGAATGCCACAAGCGCACCGCAGGTCATGTGACAAGAACTAAACATTCAGCTTCATCCTTTCCTGTAACAACGTTGAAAGCTCAGCCAAGATGAAGGAACAGCTGACCATAGCTGTATATGGATTGCCATTTTGAAATAAATTTAGTAGCAGAGCTTCTGAAAGCGATTTTTTTTTGTGCTGCAAATCCATTTATCCTTGGCTGAAATTTCCACGTCTTCATGGAGAAAATGCATCGCCTCAGGAGAGCTTCTGCCCGAGCGCTTTGGAAAGGAGAAAGCGGCACTCATAGCCTTTTCCACGCCTTATTAGGTGCGATATGTGAATGGCCCCTTAATCATTCATTAATTATTTTTTGCTTGCATACACCTTCAAATATGCAGTGGAGAATCACAGAAAGTGACCAAATTAGGTTTTATTGTGAACTTTTTTTTTTTGCGAAATTCGAATATCATTTTTATTTATCGAATAATTAGAGCAGAACGAATATTAGAATGTTCGACTATCCGTGCACATCCCTAATCGCTCTCTGTAGTTAAATCACAATTTAAATAACACATTTGTTTCATGCTACTAAGAGAAACAACGTTGAACGTTGAAACAACGAAGTTGATCGTTTAATCACTGGCTTGATTCACTGATGCAAAAACAGTATTAAACGATTTAGAAAGAAAGTCTGTGTGAACTTGAATAATAAGCTACACATCAGAAATCGCTGATCACAGATCAGGCATTAATGAACACTGTTACTCACTGTTTGTGCCGGTGCTGTCGAATCCATATCATAAAAGTCTGTTTGTAACACCTGTGCTGACATTGCGGCTGAATTATATGTAAATATTTGGGCGGGCAAAGCAGAGAAAGGGGAGGTAACAATTCTCCTTGCAACGTCACAAAGAGGAGATTCAAGATCAGCCCGTTTGAGCTTCCATTTTCTCAAAGGCAGAGAAAGATAGCAAAATCTCGATTTACACCGATTAAAATTTCTAGAAACTTGGGGACCATATACAGGCTAGGGGAACTCATATTAATGTTAATAAACCTCAGAAAGTGAAATTTTCATGTCATAGGACCTTTAAAAAGTTAAAATCTTGGAATTTTTTAAAAAATTGGTAGTTTTGATCAGGACTGAGGTTGATTAATAGATTTATGCAAAATAATTTGAAAAAAATATTTATCTGATACATTTTTACAGCAGTTTAATTTGGTGGATGTTTTCATCCACGAACATCCCGAAAGGGTAGTGAATTTGCCCACAGTGTACCGTTGAGTTTTTGAAAAATTTCAAAGCATTTTCCAAAAATATGGGTCAAAATAAGATTTTGAAAAATCATTCCATTAGCTCAAACACAGAGAAAGTTGTGGCCAAAATAAGACTCAACTTTACCCCCTAGTGGACGAAAACAAACAAGGGTTAAAACCTTTCTGCAGGCCAGTAGGCCTGTAAATTATTATTTAATATTCACATGAGTGGGATACATTTTTAGTTTGAATTTTATTTTATACTGTGCATTGTTGCAATGTGCTTAATAAATATTTGCATAATTTGTAATTATGTATTTTTATGTTTTTTTATAATTTATGTAATTGTAATTATCTTTGAAACTTTAATATTAATTTATGATATTGCAATGTCTTAATTTTAGTAAAGTTAGTACACGGTCATAGCAATAAATGCAATGGAATAATTGGCATAATTTCTTTCGGTGTTTCGGTTTCGGCCTTGGTTTTCTCTTTTTCGGTTTTGGCCAAGAATTTTCCCTAAACGCTATAAAGTTTCACTCTCCTTCAACTGATCTGTGATATTTTTCAGTTCACCTGAATGGACGCAAAAGCACACCTATTTGACTTTAACAAACTCTAGTGTGAAGGCATAATAACGTCAAAATAACGGCGTTCCTTTGGAATTCCTCAGTTTAAGAACTGCCGGATTTCCGCTAGTGGCCGGAGCTAATGCGCAAACGACAATCTCATTTGCTGGCGCTCACCTTTTGTCGTCCCGGTTTTGATTTCAGCAAATCAGTTCGAGCGAACGCAAAAAACCTGATTAATATTCATGAATCCAGCAGCTCATTCATCCTTAGTGATTATTATAGTGTTCTTATTAGTATAATTCATATCATTACTATCTTATCAGTATTTTCCCAATTTTTTTTTTTACAGAAACACTGAATGACCAAAAAGCACCGCCATCAGTCAGTTCAGTTCAGTTAAAATGACTCATATGCATTAATACATTGTTATCAAGTTTTAATTCTAATTACTCAAGTTCTATCATTAAATAATACCTGATTATCATATAATAATGCTTGACTGACTGATGTCAAGAGTGTACTTTCAGATATTTAAAAACTGTGCTAATGTTTGTAAAATGGCACAGTTTTTAAATATCTGAAAGTACACTCTTGACATCGGTGAGTCAAGCATTATATACATATATATATATACATATATATATACATACATATATACATACATATATACATACATATATACATACATATATACATACATATATACATACATATATATATATATACACATATATATACATATATATATACACATATATATACATATATATATACATATATATATACATATATATATACATATATATATATATACATACATATATCATCTCTCTCTGGTGAGTAAACTAAAAAATTTAATAGCCAATGCCGATTCAATTGCCAAGGTGTCCGGAGAGGGTTGACAAGTAAAATCCTCTATTTTTTTCTACACACAGGCAGATTTGACTTATTTTAAGCAAAATGCACTTTAGTATTTATTATTTAGATTACATTTTTTTTAGACTATACTAGACTAAATATCTTTTTGCTTATATACTAAATAGGGCTGTCACTTTTGAGAAAAATCTAATACGAATGGATATCGTATGTCATGCAATGTATGATGTATAATGTATAAATGCCCCCTGCGCATATATATATAAAAAAAAAAAAAAAAAAAAAAAAAAAAAAAAAAAACACCGTAGCCTATTGGAGATTCAATCACAAATGTATTAACAGTTAGTCATAAACAGGACTATCTGGATAATTTTTTTTATTTAACCTCTTAGCCAGCACCCTGACGCCCTCGTCCTGAACGCCCCTCAACTTGCACGTGTCAGTGTTTATGAATAGATTAAATGAAACGGGACAAATTTAATCTTGACAAACTATGTATCATTATAAAAGATCTAACCCTCAAGCATCGACGACAGATCGCTGTTTTTCAATGGAAAGTTTATAAAGACTATTTGCTACATTTGTGTGAGCAGTACACAAAAACATGAGCAATGGAAACGCTGTACATACCAGGGGCCCGTTCTTCGTACGTCGCTAACTCAGTTAGCTGGATTTGATTGTTGACGATTTGGCATGATCTTGGATCGTTTGGTTCTTCGAAGCTCATCCCGGAGCTGCTGTCATAGCAACAGGTCCGTAAGCTTAAACCTGCTCGGGAGCAGGCTTATTTCATGTAAACAGGATTAGATCGCTTCTTTTCAACCAGAACTGATACTCAATATGTCTGCTACCACCGCTACTTTATTACAAGAGTATCGTACTGATCCAGAGACAATAATTTAAAAACATTATGTCACATAGATTGTTCTGGAAATAAGAGAGACTTTTAATAGCTTTTTTAGTAGTATATTACATAACCACCTTTCATAGGTTAGCGGAGCGTCTCAGCTGAAATAATCACTAGGTACTGAAGCTTCCGTACAAACACATGTGATTCAGCATAAAATGGTATGAAGGAAACAGAAGTGCTTGGATGTAGAGTCAGGATATTTAGAATATGCAATACAGAAATATGAAAGTTACTGCTGGTGAAAGCATACTGAGGCAACACAATGTTAAAGCCAACACCTGTAAAAGAGTTTAAGAACAAACAAACAACATTGTAAAAAACACGGTCATATAACCCTGACAACTGTTTGAAAGGACCACAGATTTGTTGTTAGCCGTACTGGCACCAGAGGTATTGGACGCTGGCACAGCAACTGGCTTGAAGATCATTTACTGGGACTTAAGCCTCAATCAGTTCAAAAATTCACAAGCCAACTGTGACTAACACATTTCTGACCAGCCATTTTTTGAAACAACCTAGATAATGCTGGTTGCCCATGAAAATGCAAAGCAATATCCAGACTATTTCATTCAGCTCCTATTTTAAAATCACACACAAGGTTGTATAATCAGTGTTTCCCACAGAATTAGATTCTATTTGCGGTGGTGGTGTTTGGGGACCGGGGACGGGGGGGTTAAGTTAAATATATATATATATATATATATATATTTTTTTTATATATATATATATATATATATATATATATATATATATATATATATATATATATATATATATATATATATATATATATATATATATATATATATATATTTTATATATATATATATATTTTTTATATATATATATATATATATATATATATATATATCATAAATATATATATCATAAATATATCATATATTTTTAGTGACAAGTAGCTTACACATTTCCATTGCCAACACTTAGTGTCAGATACCTTAAAGGGATAATTTGGTTATATTTGGAGATATTTGGAAGAATGACAGAATCAAACAGATCTCGGTCCCCATTGACTTCCATAGTAAGAAAAAAATATATACTATGGTAGTCAATTGGGACCGAGATCTGTTTGGTTAAAAACATTCTTCCAAATATCTTCCTTTGTGTTCAGCAGAACAAAGAAACTCATACAGGTTTGGAACAACTTGAGGGTGAGTAAACGATGATAGAATTTTCCTTTTTGGGTGAACTATCCCTTTAAAGACATTGCTATTGCTACATTGCTACACTTTCTATGCTATGACTGCTCCACAGACTTCTTGTTGCAAAGTTTGCTCACACACACACACAAACCTGAACCTGGAGATGGGCGCACACACACACACACACAAACTTACTGACACACTCAAACATTTAAAAAGACTCACTCACACACAGGCTCACACACACACCAAACTGGACCTGGAGGTGGACACACACAGACTCTGACACACACACACACACACACACCAAACTGGAACTGGAGGTGGATACACACAGACTCTGACACACACACACAAACCTGGAGATTGAGGTGGACAAAAACCAACACACACCAACCTGAACCTGGAGATAATAATAATATAATGTCTAGTCTGGTGGCTGTGATATATATAAACCTACCAACATCTGTTGCCATGATTTTTGGAATCACTGATCGCGAGAGGAATAAAAATGACGTTTTAGTCGCATAACATCGGTTAATGGAAACGCCGTCATTTTGCAATAGTTGTTTATCGATATTTAGAAAAAAAACACTAAAGTTTTGCGCGAATCTTTAATGGAAACGCGGCAGCGCTTAACATAGACTAACTTCTCAGAGTTATGTTGAGCAACAGTGTTCATTACTAACCATAACAAGCATTAAGCACCGGTGATCCGTCCTCTAACTAACGCATGCTCATGTTTTGATTCAGATCGTGTTCGAAGAGGAGGGGCTAGTCGTGCGTGCCTCCGTTGTCAGTTTGTGAGAGGGAGGGAGCAAGCAGCGCGCAGCTCTACAATAAAATACAATTGTACCTATATTAAATAGTTGAAAAATCTGAATCAATCCGTGGCGGTCAGCGTTGATATTCTGGCGGGCCGCCACAAATTAATGAATGTATGGGAAACCCTGATAATTAAAGATTTGTATTTAACATCAAATGAAATAGACAAGTGATTGTAACCAGCATCGCTAACATAACGAAAAGAAATACACCTCTTACCCTAAGATATATGCAGCAGGGTTTTAGCTCATCTGTCAGCTCCTTTATAATTTGTCCCTTGGAACCTCAAATGCTGTAATTGCAATGCAGCTAGATTATACACCTGCACAAGATCCCCATTAGGTGTAATCCTGTACACATATGAAGCAATGCCCTGAGCAAATCTAGTACACATGCTGAAACTACTGTATAGTAGGGCTGTCAACGAATATTCTAAATTCGAATATGTATTCGAATAGTTTAAAAAAAACGAATTTCGAAGGTGAAAATTAATATTCGAATAAAAAAAAAATGTGGAAAAAAAGGCCCGCGGTAGTAGAGGCGTGATTGTCTGCTTTGTGCATCTCTCGCCGCAAGCACTTTGTCTGCAACACGACAAGAGGCCATAACGGATAAAATAATTTCGTTCATTAGTAAGGACATGAGACTGATCAGTATCGCGGATGGGGCACGCTTCGGGGAGTTCTTTCAAGCAATGCATCCGAGGTTTGATTATTTATCGTTTCATGTCAAGGAAAAGTTCCATGTTTACCACAGCACAGCACAGCTCGCTCGTGGCATTCAATGTCAGTTCTATATGCTGTAAAACTTCAATTAATATTAATAATATTGGTTTCAATCACTGAATGAAGCCTGCTATATTTGGGACAACAGTCGCAACCTTAAATTGCTTGCACAAAAATTTGTTTGTTCTAAAACCATTATGCGCAGAGAACGTGAGGGTGAGAGAGCGTGAGGTCTGCAGTCTTGGCCATTAGTTGATTTCCTTGTTTTTGTGTAGGTAATACGTTGTCATATACGTTTAAACTTAAATAGACTATCTATACAAGTAGTTATGTCTCTTTGTATTATTTTTGCCTGTTATTGACGTAATGCGCGTCATTGACAACATGCGCCACCAGATGTTCGAATATTCGTGTATTTTTTAGAGGGAATATTCGAACGTCAATTTTGAGCAATTTTGACAGCCCTACTGTATAGACAGACTGAGATAACTGTGCACACAGCACTCTAGTAATTCCGAGGGCTCCCTGCATCAGAACAAAATTCATCCAACACCTACTTTAAATGATAAACGTGGTCCAATAAACTAGCATATTAGGCAAGACTGGTCAAAACTATGAGTCAAATAAATTTGCAATATGACAGGTTGAAGCCCACTGAGCAAACTACCACAGGACAGCTTCATGAATCACACTTCTTGGTGAACTGGTGGCTAATTAATAGGAATTTGAACAAACTAAATTGTATGTTTTCATATGATCTGCTTATTATGCCCCACTGATGGTTAGGTTTAGGGGAGGACCTTCATCCTTAGTTTTTTTTTTCCCCTAAAAATTATGTTTCCAGTAGGGCTGTAGCTATCGAATATTTTAGTAATCGAGTATTCTACCAAAAATTCCATCGATTAATCGAGTAATCGGATAAAATGTGTTTTTGCTTAATTAAAGTGCAATATTAATTATGCAAGAGATAATAAGACTCCTGGGTCTCTTAAAATGAACAACTAAGTTTCCTTTTTAGAATATTTTTTTTTAATGCATAGAATGCAATGCATACATCAAAAATAAACATTTAATTAGTACCCATTGTTTCTCTGTCTGTACTTGTACTGTGAAAAATGACAAAGTTGACAGATGAATTAAGTGCATTTAAGTGTTTTAATAAAGCATTTTCTGAGAAGAACATTAAACACATAAAACATTAATTTAATTTATCTTTTAATTATTGAAAATTAAGCAAACTTAACTTTTTGGTACTAAACCGCAATAACTAAACAGGACTTTTATTTTGACGGGTTGACGTACCTTTACAGTTCTGTGTATGTGATGTTACGCTAGTTTTACTCAAATCAAACGGTCAAATGCTCATGAAGTGACTCTCAGTGCAGTTCTGGAGCAGTTACATGACCTGCGGTGCGCTTGCGGCATTCTGAAAAGTTGAGATGTTTTTAACTCGATGCGGTGCGGATGTGCCTGTAAAAAACGACCGCGTCGCTTCCATTATGAGCGCGCATACCGCGCGCCTACATTTGAAATAACGAACTTGAGCGCGCAAAAGACGCGATATGTGAACGGCCCCTTATGCGTGTGTGTGCCCCGCGCTCGTTCTTGTTGTGTGTGTGTGACTGACAGACAGCCTCCGTGGCGCGCATGAGAGATCTCGCAGATTTTACAGACAAACGTCTTAATATCATCGCAAATTAGAAAAGTTTGGTAAGATAAAATGTGATTGCCAAATATCAACCTTTAATTCTAACCAACTTTAATAGCATAACTTATTTAATTTTTAAAGAAATGGATGTACAATTCAGATTATCACCATAATTCATAAATTAACTTTCTGGCTAAAATAATATATGTCATATTACTTCATTTACAGTTTACATATTTATTTACATTCTAAAATAATCTCTGGGCACTTACTGTGTGCTTTGCATAAAATGTTCATTGTTTAATTTGAGCTTCATTTTGCATGACTTGTAAATCAGTGTACTTTGAACTTTTCACATCCAGCTTCTGATTACGGTTTAAATCACAAACAGTAAAGGTGTAAATCTTTTTTTTTTTTTTTCAGATTTCAAATAAGATGGACTGGAAGTGCAGGGCCAGTAGAAAGATCCATCATTCCCATTATACCAATATTTTACTTCATATTGTATCTCTTGCTTAATATATCACACGAAGTGGGGTTAGTTTTACAAAATTCTCTTTTGTCTGATTTTGCAGAGTACAAACTTGTTACAGATGAGAACTTGCCCCACAAACTTTAAGCACGACTGGACTACCACCACCTAGCTCGTTTGATGACAATTTCTCTGCTCATGTCAACGGATCAGAGCGTTCAAACTGCACATGGTAAAAGATGCAAAAGATGTGAACAGAAAAGGTTAGAAATAGAAAGCGAAATTTTTTTTATCTCTAGCGCATGAGCATAGCGAGATTTGTGAGTGCTCGGGACACAGTTTAACCCCCAATTTCCACCAGATGCGTAACGGCTGCGTTACGGCTCCGCTGCGTGACAGCTCCGTGTTCCGTCGTCCGTCAATACCCACCAGGTCCGTATTTGTTGCAGAACGGCTGCGGTCATGACTGACAGCTGACGTCACGATGCCCCATGTAATCTCGCGAAATTCTGGTGTGATCGCGCGATATGTAGTTTCTATCAACAGAACTACCAAACCAGGAACAGTTTTCCATCCGAAGGAGTATAGGATAGAACGTCTCCGGTTACTATCGTAACCTTTTCTTTTCTCTTTTCATTTCTTCATCGATCGTGTCAACGGGGTTAAAACTTCAACAAGCCTGTCTCCGCCCATTATGACGTTTTCAAGGTGTAGTGTAGGGAAATATGAGCGCGGTGTATTTTATTTTGAAAATTAAACGGATCTTTTATTTTGTTTCTGGCTGTTCTGTTTTGTCACTCGACTTCCTGTCCTGCGTACTCTGCCCTGTAGTGCTGCGGAGCGCTCCGGCATCCGGCAAAAATAGAAGCTCTGCGTATCTGCTCCGGAGGGCTGCGGATCACCGGAGTCGGAACGCAGCTGTAACGCATTCAGTGGAAATACACTCATTGACTTTAATGGAAACCTATTGACTCCGCCGCCGTGCCGGAGCCGTAACGCAGCCGTTACGCATCTGGTGGAAATTGGGGGTAAGCGAGAGGAGAGACACGTTTTAATTGCGCACTCTCCCTCCAGGTGAGAGCAGCGTGTATCTGAGCCCACCCATCTAGTTTTGTGCGAGATCAAAGGAAATCTGTGTGCAAACGGAGAGATTCGTGCTTGCACATTATTTTAATGTGCTTTTGTACATTATATTAATGTGCTTTTGCACTACAATGAGCTCTCGACATTTGTCATTAAAATAACGGCATACTTCAGGGAGTAATGCAAATGGATGACCAAAAAATAAAAAAAATTTGGATACAGGATTTTTTTTTTCTTTTTATGTCTAGACATTTTGTCACACCTTTACTTAGGGATTATTTTGATTTATGTCGGTTTTAGAGACATGTTACAAATTTTTGATAAAGCTCTAATTGGTTTTCTTTTGAAATCGTTTCAAATTCACACTGAATGCATTTATGACTGTAAATCATATCTGTGTGTGTCAAAATCATGATTAAAATCGCAATCGCTAAATTTCTCAAAGAATCGCAACAGGTCCATATCGCACAGCCCTAGCTGATACATTTTAAAATATTTATAAAAATTTTACATTCAGACTTACAAAAAGACTAATTTGAGAACTCAAAAATAAGTTAATTAGCTATATTTTATGTTAATTGCAATCAAAATGTAAAGTTAGGTTACTCAGTACTTCAAATTGGGAGTAATTAACATGCATGAGTATAACAAACACAAAGCCTAATAGTTTTGTTTACTTAAAATTAGAGACTTTTTTTAATTGATGGAACTGATTTCCTCAACTTTTTGGGGTTTACAGTGTAAAGCAAAAACCATTGATTAAAACACCTGCATATGGAAAAAACTAATTCGACTCCCACACTTATGACTTAATGGAAAAGAAGTAAAATCCCATTATGAGAGCAACAGAAATCCCCCAAGTGAAAAGTGAAAGTGACATTCAGACATGGTGACCCATACTCAGAATTCGTGCTCTGCATTTAACCCATCCGAAGTGCACACACACAGAGCAGTGAACACACACACTGTGAGCACACACCCGGAGCAGTGGGCAGTAGGGATGCACCGAATATTCGGCCACCGAAGATTTTTGGCCGAAAATGGCCCAAAAGAGCATTTTCGGTTTTTGGCCGAAAGACTTTTATCACCGAAACAACACGGCCGAAATGTTGTGATGATGACGCAAACAGAAACCGCGACCTGAACGTGCACCTGCATAGCGCAGACCACGAGCTCCCCGCGACATTCACTTCACACCAGTGAGAACATTCTCTCTCTTCTTATTCCTTTATTTGCAGCACTAAAGCGTCTCCTAACAAAGAGATTGAGACGGACCACGAAGTGAGAACAAAGAAAGGTACAGTCTTATAGAGTCTGTTAGCACACGTCTCACTGAGATCTTTTCGGATCCTCTGCACTTCATCGCGAATGTGCTTGATCCGCGTTATAAAGATCATTACTTGGATGCGGAAATAAGGCAGCGCGCACGAGAAATGATACAGGCCGCGCTGGATGCGGAGAACCCGCGTGGAGACGGAGAAGCGCCAAGCGCAGGAGACAGATCAGAGCGCGGAAAAAAGACTCGTCTCTTGGCATTCACCCTCGTTGTCTGATATTTTCAGTGAAATTCTGCAAGAAAGTGCCTCAAATAATAATACATTGGCTATTGTTCTAGTTCTTAGGCTACTATAAATGTGACATTTTATTTACAGTAGCCTATATATATATATATATATATATATATATATATATACACACACATATATATACATATACATACATAATATCAGATTGTAGCCATATTTCTGCTAGATTTTCTGCTAGATTTCTGCTTTAATTTGATAAAACAAATTATTTATGCCCTGCCCCTATTTAAATACACTCTCTCAAATATTTCTCAAATGTCAGGCAGATGACAAGCTCAACTGCTCAACAGCTAGATGGTTATCTGTCTGAAGTCCCCATCCCCAGAAGTGATAACAGTCTTGCCTACTGGAGAAGTAATGCACTTTCTAGTCCTACAGAGAACAATTTCAAATGCACTTGACCTAAATGCACTTTGTTTTTATGAGAGAACAGTTCATTTTAAAACCTTTCTGCAGGCCAGTAGGCCTGTACATTATTATTTAATATTCACATGAGTGGGATACATTTTTAGTTTGAATTTTATTTTATACTGTGCATTGTTGTGTGCTTAATAAATATTGCATAATTTGTAATTATGTATTTTTATGTTTTTTATAATTTATGTAATTGTAATTATCTTTGAAACTTTAATATTAATTTATGCAATTGCAATGTCTTAATTTTAGTAAAGTTAGTACATGGTCATAGCAATAAATGCAATGGAATAATTGGCATAATTTCTTTCGGTGTTTCGGCCTTGGTTTTCTCTTTTTCGGTTTTCGGTTTCGGCCAAGAATTTTCATTTCGGTGCATCACTAGTGGGCAGCCATTTATGCTGCGGCGCCCGGCGAGCAGTTGGGGGTTCGATGCCTTGCTCAAGGGCACCTAAGTCATGGTATTGAGGGTGGAGAGAGCACTGTACATTCACTCCCCCCACGTACAATTCCTGCCGGCCCGAGACTAGAACTCACAACCCTTCGATTGCGAGTCCAACTCTCTAACCATTAGGCCACGACTTTCCCAGGGTTCCCAGGGTTCCCAGGTGCAGGGTCAGACTGAAACTCCCCTTCACAATCATCTCACTATTAGCCTCTCTATTGAACTTAACATCTATCTTGCTCTGACACTCATCCCAGGTATAAAGTGCAACAGACAGTCTGCTGAAGTCAAAATCTCATTAATTTTCTTCATAAGGTAATTGATTTTTAACAGCAACTTCTAAACCATAAAGGCAGACCTACTGTGAGTTATGAGGTTGCTATTCAATGGGATATGATTAGTTACAGCCATTAGCCTGCATTTTCACATCTTATTTCATAAATAATCACATAAAAAAAGGAATCCTATTCCTATTACCATGAAGCACTGCAAAATATGTAGACAGCCTCTCTACAATTTCAAGTTACTTAAATATCTGTATGGATAAGATGCATATTTTGCATTAAATGTTTATATATAGAACCCACATTTTTTTACAAAAAATTTAGTAGTTTTATATTTCTCCATTTTTTTTATTAGACTTCATGCTTCATGGCATTGGGATGAGATTATAGTTCTTCCCTCAGTAAGTGTCTTTTTGTTTAATTCAAATAAACAAATATTTTGCTTAAAATCAAAAGTTATGTTGTGAACTATCTAAAGACTTTTTTCATCCGTATGGGAAAAATAATTACAGTACCAAGGCCACTGAAAAAGTGAGTGGAAAGTTATAATAAGTATTGACATAATGGCTGTCTCATCAAACTATCTACACAGACGTGTGAAGACTCATGTGACGCCTAAAAAAGTTTTTAGACCCAGCCATTGTGTCGTAGATTACAAGCACTTCACAGTCGCCTGTAGCCTGATCAGGTTCGCCATTACATGACCCAAGCGCCAGAGACACCCGGAAACAAGCGCTCCTGAGCTCGGACACCTCCCGGAAGTGGGCCTAGATACCGTAACTGTTGCCTATGATCAAAGCATGTGTATGCATGACGATAACACAAACAGGTAACAAAAGAAGAGCGCCTTTGTCCACTAGTAAACCACAGGAGGAGAAGAGCGTTCGCTGTCACTAACGGCGTCTATGAACCCGTTGACATCAGACGCTCGTCAAACAGACGCGGTTAGATGAATTGTCAGGCATTAATTCACGACATGGGAATGGGTGAGGGGCGGAACTGTCTGGCAAGGCTTAGATGAAACGTTTTAATGACTGTTACACGGTGAAACCAACACAAACGGGTATGTGACCGCACGGACCGGTGCCCCTGACTACGCGGGCCGGCTCTGCGCTATTCTACAGGTCCTCATCCCGTTAACAAAAGGCCCGGGCCGTCTGGACAGGAAGAGCACTACAGCAGGAGGAAGACCGGGGAGAGGAGGGGGAGCTACAGCCTTATAACAAAGCCCTCAAAATCACTCGCTACGCCTCATAACGCCGACATATAAACACGCAATAAGCTAAAACGGTTCTGGATGAAGAGTCGGTTTCAGAACCGAGGGTTACTCACAGGTGGAGGATGCGGATGGTGACGGATTACAGCTCCGGTTTGCAGCAGCTCCCTAGCTCTCACACCGACAACATGGCGGCCCAATCCAAGCAGATGCGCGCGGGGCATTATGGGTACAATGAAAAGGAGCGCGTGCGGTTCATTGCGCCAAGAGGGGAGTGTCGTCCTTTGTTGTGCTCGAGACTCATAAAACAATGTACAGATTTACAGGCGTTCACAGAGTGTGATATACATCCCAACACAGTGAGCCAATGCCGCGTTTTGAAAGTAGCCTACAGTACTGATTTTTTGTTTTAATATCTCTTATTTTGGACACGACCCATTTATTCTCAGTTTCACATGTGAGCACGTTTTTACTCCAAAAATCTTACCTGGTCTGATTTTTTTCTTCTGCCTGGTTATTGATTGTCCATTTTTATAAAATGAGATACAGTACATTACATTTATTAAGCTATGTTCATAATAGTCTTTTTATTCAAATATGATAGTAATGCCAACAAATTGTTTTGTTTAATAAAATATTCAGAAGTCTACAATTTTCTAATTTATTTTATTGTAAATTAAACATGATTCAGAATGCAACCACTGACATTTACTTTGTATTATAATCTCACTATTTATGATTAATAAATACTTTTTTTTGCCTCTACAAAGTTGCAAAAACCATAGGGCAGAAAAGATGCATGCACAAACAGAAACGACCCTCTGTTCAAAATGTGACCACTGTCATGTTTACATGTATCATAATCTTAATATCTTAGTAAAACAATATTAATAATACGGTAATTTTAGACCCTTTAAAAATTAAATGTACCAAATATTGTAGTTATATGTATAATACATCTGAGGGATTGTTATGCTTTTATTATAATCTACAGAGTGGCAGATGGTTTGGTGAATAGGGTAAAAATGTATAGAAATTGATATCACCATTTCCCCAGTTGATTATTCATAGTATAGAAATTGTTTTGTGTTACAAGTTTTCTGAAATGTTGTTTAAAAATGCACTTCACTTACACTTCCAGAACAGAAATCTGAACATTGGATAAAGCCAGGTTTAAAATTATTGTTTCATTTTGTTTACATACAACCCGAATTCCGGAAAAGTTGGGACGTTTTTTAAATTTTAGTAAATTAAAACTAAAAGACTTTCAAATCACATGAGCCAATATTTTATTCACAATAGAACATAGATAACATAGCAAATGTTTAAACTGAGAAAGTTTACAATTTTATGCACAAAATGAGCTCATTTCAATTTTGATTTCTGCTACAGGTCTCAAAATAGTTGGGACGGGGCATGTTTACCATGGTGTAGCATCTCCTTTTCTTTTCAAAACAGTTTGAAGACGTCTGGGCATTGAGGCTATGAGTTGCTGGAGTTTTGCTGTTGGAATTTGGTCCCATTCTTGCCTTATATAGATTTCCAGCTGCTGAAGAGTTCGTGGTCGTCTTTGACGTATTTTTCGTTTAATGATGTGCCAAATTTTCTCTATAGGTGAAAGATCTGGACTGCAGGCAGGCCAGGTTAGCACCCGGACTCTTCTACGACGAAGCCATGCTGTTGTTATAGCTGCAGTATGTGGTTTTGCATTGTCCTGCTGAAATAAACAAGGCCTTCCCTGAAATAGACGTTGTTTGGAGGGAAGCATATGTTGCTCTAAAACCTTTATATACCTTTCAGCATTCACAGAGCCTTCCAAAACATGCAAGCTGCCCATACCGTATGCACTTATGCACCCCCATACCATCAGAGATGCTGGCTTTTGAACTGAACGCTGATAACATGCTGGAAGGTCTCCCTCCTCTTTAGCCCGGAGGACACGGCGTCCGTGATTTCCAACAAGAATGTCAAATTTGGACTCGTCTGACCATAAAACACTATTCCACTTTGAAATAGTCCATTTTAATTGAGCCTTGGCCCACAGGACACGACGGCGCTTCTGGACCATGTTCACATATGGCTTCCTTTTTGCATGATAGAGCTTTAGTTGGCATCTGCTGATGGCACGGCAGATTGTGTTTACCGACAGTGGTTTCTGAAAGTATTCCTGGGCCTATTTAGTAATGTCATTGACACAATCATGCCGATGAGTGATGCAGTGTCGTCTGAGAGCCTGAAGACCACGGGCATCCAATAAAGGTCTCCGGCCTTGTCCCTTACGCACAGAGATTTCTCCAGTTTCTCTGAATCTTTTGATGATGTTATGCACTGTAGATGATGAGATTTGCAAAGCCTTTGCAATTTGACGTTGAGGAACATTGTTTTTAAAGTAATTTTTAATAACAAAATTAACAATTTTTTTACGCAGTCTTTCACAGATTGGAGAGCCTCTGCCCATCTTTACTTCTGAGAGACTCTGCTTCTCTAAGACAAAGCTTTTATAGCTAATCATGTTACAGACCTGATATCAATTAACTTAATTAATCACTAGATGTTCTCCCAGCTGAATCTTTTCAAAACTGCTTGCTTTTTTAGCCATTTGTTGCCCCCGTGCCAACTTTTTTGAGACCTGTAGCAGGCATTACATTTTAAATGAGCTAATTAAGTGGATAAAAGTGTAAAATTTCTCAGTTTAAACATTTGCTACGTTATCTATGTTCTATTGTGAATAAAATATTGGCTCATGTGATTTGAAATTCCTTTAGTTTTCATTTTATTAAAATTTAAAAAACGTCCCAACTTTTCCGGAATTCGAGTTGTATTACAGTTTTTAAAGAGAAGATTTTGGAAATCTCTTTTTAACTCCATAAATCAGAAAATATTGTTATGTACTGACATATAATAGATACTGTAATTGACATCTACAGATGCAAATAGACCAAGTGTATTCAAAAGAACACTTAAATGTGTATTTTGGATGTTTTCCTTCCACTAGACTGACGGAAGGCATGTTATGAAAGCAAAATAGTCCAAAACTAATGCACGGGGGGAAAAAAATTTTGCTTGTAGTTTTTTGCTTTAAACGTAAATTTGGTCACATTTTTTTTAAGGAATGTATCTTTTCTCTCTATAACAGCTGCAAAAACCACAAGGTAGTACAAAAGATGCACGTTGTTCATTATTAACTGCACTCATTCTAAAATAACAGGCTGTTTGAAATATGAGCAGCTACTTAACTGCCTTTGTGTAAAGAGCATGAGGACATTGGCTGTGAGTGATCTTTTGCAAATGACGTTCAATGAGATAAAACTGGTCTGTCCACTGTCTTCCTATCTGATTCACAGCTCTCCCTAGGGAGCACCAGTTTTACACACAACCCTGTGAAATACCCTGTTTTATCCTCATCCATATGTATTTGAGAGAATAAAATTGGTGTTTTATTTCACACAAGTCCTCTGCGGTGCACTTATAAGTAACCAAGACAAAGAATAATCTAGAAAGAGTTTATTATGTTGAACAACTTTCAGGTGTGTCCCTCTAGCACCCACACACACACACTCCCTCTCTCTCACTCACACAAACACAGCCTTCCTGGAACAAGTATTGTACATCAACATACATTCATTCTAAGTTTGTGATCAAATAAACATTTATGGCAAGTCAAATTATGCTAGGTGCATGTGTACAAATCAATATTTGCTGTCCGTGTACATTGACACAATCAAAAACACACATTCATGCACGCAGACGCATGGGGGCCAGCCAGAGGCACAACTACTCTGTCATGAGTTTTTACATGCATAATGTCCTACAGCATTCCCCAAATACACATCTACCCAACCTAAAACATTCATCTAACACATTACATTATATTGTCTTATATCAGAGTATAAACAATCTTTCTCCCACACACACACACACACACACACCAGAAAGAGCTGAACGGGTAGCTCCGGGATGTGTTCAAAGATCACCTGGGTCAAAGGTTGGGCGCCTTGTGAATACACAAACATATACAAAGGTCTATGTACTCAAACACACACACACACACAAGATCTGATACTGTCTTCAAGTCCTATTTAATAATGCTTGTCTCAATGAGGCTTTAAGCATCTTGTTGTGGACCTGTCCATATGCTTGCTCTCTTTCCAGAGCTCTGGCTGGTGCTGCACTATAGATTTTCTCCAATAGAGGGAAACAGAGTTCAAGAGATACAGACGTTGAAGCTGGTAGAACATTTCCCACAATGCAGAGGACTTAATCTCTCAGAGATAAGCAGCTTTTTTCCTCTGGTTTCTATCCAGCCCTGCATATGTATAAAAGAATGTACAAAAATTACAAAGAGACACAAAGTGAGGTTTCTAAAGAAATAGGCTGTTTGTTGTTGCTGTTTGTACATAGTTACAACAGCAGAATGACCAAACATGGCAAAATGAGCAGTATACAACAGAACACACTACAATTAATTCCAAATCCCAAGCACTATCAGCAGCACTTTTAACCTTTTTCTTGACTTACAAATTAATGCCCAGCTTATTATTGAGGCATTTTTACACAAAATAAATGAATTAATGATAACAGATAATAAGTAGATGAGTGATAAAAAGTAAACTAATAAATGAAAAAAAAAGAAATGATAAAAGAAACAAATAATAACACATTTCCTGGACATCGCTTGCTTAGGGCTCTATGAAATCAGTTTTATTTTTTCCTAAATTCCGTTTAATTTTTTTCCAAATTCCGTTTTTCATTTTTCTAGATTCCGTTTTTTTTTCTTCATTTGAATTTTTATTGACTCTAATTATTTCAAATCAGGAAACTTTTTCTTTACATTTTCACATCAAAAATTAAGTTTAGGGTCCTGTGAAATGTTGTATGTTTTCTTCACCATATGTTTTATAGTTACCTAATACATTGTTTTAGAATGTCTAATTATTAGAATGCATAAAAACAACTTAATTTTTTTTTTCTTACAGTAGCCTTGTGGAATGTTTTTTTTTCACCCTCAGAAATTCTGTTGTGTTTTTACATTTTTCTAGTTATCAAATGAAGGCATAAAACATTAATTTATCTTTTAATTACTGAAAATTAATCAAACATTATTTTTTAGTTAAACAAATTGGATTTACTATTAAAATTAAAACATGGAAGAAATGTGTGATTATTTCTTAAAACTAATGTTTGTTTCTTTTTAGAAGTAGTAGGCTATGTACATTCTGCTGAACAACAGTAATGCATTTCTGCCAAATACTTGTCTTTAAACTAAACTGGACTTTTATTTTGACGGGTTGCCATGAATACCTTTACAGATCTTTGATATGAAGTTAGTTTTTCCGGATATAAGTCCATATCGTGATTTGATTTAAATCTAATGACCTACTTTTTATTAATTCATTAAATTGTGACAAATTCCATGACAATCCACATTAAACTGTGAATTCCATTTTTAGGACTGGATTCTGGGATTCCGTCCGCGTTTACTGCATCACGAAAATCATAGGGCCCTACTTGCTGAATTAAACAAGAAAAGTTTTATAACACCATGTCACTATATTTATTTATTTTTAATGTTCATAATTCCATGGTGCATCTTTCCATTATGGCATCACTTTTTGGATAATGTACTGCCTGACTCTATGGACAGGATAGCTGTGCACCCCCTCCCCTCCTTTATTTTTTACATTTTGTATTTGTGTTATGTATTATTTTTTACTGTTTTATTGAATGTAATTAGTTGGGGTTTGGTAATTGGGGTTATGATACTATATTGCAGAATTGTATCTTGTGGCAAGTTTGTCATTTGTGCACTTGGTATTCCATGTAAACTATGAATAATAAAAATAATTTTAAATATATAAATACCTAATATAAACAAAAAAAGACAACATTTATTTTGTAAAAGAAACTTGTTAACTAGTTTTACTGTTGTGAACAGTGTCTTCACACACTATATTTTAAAAGTTAAAAACTATATTTCTAGAGACTATGAATTTTTAAAAAGAGTACAATTTTTAATTAAATAATGGTTTTGATTTTTGAAAATGCGAAATTTAATGTAGCTATGTGTACTTACGTATAGATAGGCTGCAGCTGTAAGTGAGAACTCTTTTGTGGAGGCTGGTAACTATACGAGTCCAGTCCACCAGTGAAATCAACTGCAACAGAGTGAGAGGACTCAAAACTCAAGCATTTTAAAGGCACTGTAACTCACTTTCAGGTTCTAACAAAAGCCCAGAATTCTTACAGCTGTCCTCATCATCCAGTAAGACTTTACTAACATAGCAGGCATAAACAAATCCAAAGAGCTGAAACACAGAACAAAATATGTTCTAATCAGTCATCCTACTTCTCTGCCAAACATTCATGTGCACATACTTTTGTAACTGAAAAGAAAAGAGATCAAATGTAAGTACTCACTGCAAGAAACACTTGCAAGGCTGAGCTGACCACCTCTATGTATTGGTAGTCTAGTAGGCAGCCACTGACAGTGATCACATGATGATCCTGAGGAGCCAATGGTGAGTCAGGTACTGGAGTAACTAAGCAACCAGGCCCATTCTCCATCCACCAGGAACGATGAAGCGATGTGTTAAATGTCATTAGGAAATCCCTGTCCTTCACCAGAACACAAACAGGATTTAAAAGGCAAAAATACCCTAATCATGAACTCAACATCGACTACTTTCTTAATCCAAATTCTTGGTTTTTCCAAAGAAAAAATGCTTCAGTAATTTAAAGAAGCCCTATTATCATTTTGGATAATGTTAACTGATAAACTCCACTATTTTGCAGGATGCCTGCTTTTCAGGATTAATACAATTCCCAATTAACAAAATAAAATAAAATGTCCTTTCTTTCATAAATACAGTAAAAAAAGGGTTTATGAATGCTGTTTTATGTTGATTCTTCAGATTAAAGAATAACAAGGCACAGAATCAAACATTTAATCAGACTCTTTGGTGTATTAACACAATGACTTCTCATAGACTGGAGTCTGGACCATTGCAGTAAATCACCTACCTGTGACAGGTGACCAACTTCCAGGTAAAAGCAGATGATAAAAGAGTTCCAGCCAACCCAGACCACAAGCCACACAGCATACTGAAAGTGACAGACATGCATACTTTATATGTGCACATATAAAAAATATATTAATGAATGCATACGAGACATGTAAAGACAATGCAAATAGCAAACCAATTTTCAGCTGTAGATGCAAAATGTGAGCAAAAACAAATGTGCTCTTTTTCCTACCAGTATAAGATATCTGGAGCGGATTTGCACAGTTGCAAACACTCCCAAAATGATGGCAATGATATGGAGGAAATTGGCAAGGATGGGAGCCCACTGAAATCCCAAAAAGTCAAACACCTGCCTCTGTAATGCAGCGACCTGTGAACAAACCAAGAACACTTCACATACACAACCATTTCAAGATTACAAAAATGTACACATGCATGCACAAAAAGAACAAAGAACATCTAGTCATCGAACCTTGTCCAATGTCTTTGCAGACTTCAAAATGAGCTATAATGGGTTTATTTAGGCAAACATCAGACAGGCAAAACAAGCTTGTGCCTGCAGACTCCCAAGTTATATTGGCAGGAAAATGGTACACAAAGTCTGGTATTGCTGGCTACTATTCCTGGCAGGAATTAACATGTGCAGCATTCATCCAAGAAACAGCCCAGTACACGACTGCACATTAATTACATGCAGGAGAGATGGAAAATTCTTCAGAGAAGGATCATCAGCCACAGGGACTCTGTGCCTGAAAGCTCAGATGATCTTTGTACACTCGAATGTCCATCATAGAAAAAGTACTTCACATTCTCTGCCGCTCGCATGTGGGTTTATTAAATACTTTGGCAAATTTGATGATGGAGTCTACAGACTCTGCTTTGCTGTTGTGGTGGGTTAGTTTTGCCAAACCTCCAACCCTCTTATGCTTGCCAAAGTTGCATTTATAAAAAAAAAATGTACTGTAAAAAAAGTAATATTGTAAAATATTATTACAATTAAAATAGAATGTATTCATGTGATGGCAAAGCTAAATATATGCACAATATTAATATCTTTCAAAAATAGTACAAATAATCATAATAATTAATTCAAACTTTTGAAGAGAAGTGCACTTTAAATAGTTAAATTCTAACTTAATTTGTCTTAATCTGTATGGAAATATATATATATATTTATTTATTTATTTTTTTTTTTTTTTTTGACTATCACTGAATGTGAAAAGCCTAATAAGAATCAAAAGATTCCAACTATGAGGCACTACCTGTTATCACTGAATCAGCAGTACAGGCTGCAGTGGACCATTAAACTCACTAAAGCCAATGGCAAATAAATACAAATATTGTCTCCACACACATAGGAGCAATCCCAAGGCTCAGAGCTGCAGCTGTTTCCATGGAAACTGCCTGGAGCCCCAGCTCACAGCCCTCTGAAAAAAGAGCAACTTCCTCCCTCGGGAGCCCCCACATCTGTGCTACACAAATCATGCAACAAATCATGCATATGCATACATATCTGGGGCATGAAGTATCTCCAAGAAAAGTTTTGACTGGCCTCCTAAGAAATGGGAAAGAGGACACCTTCTCCCTTGGCTTCACCCCTCCCAAATCAGAACCCCAGTGTCCTGTCCCACAACCCCTCTATATATTTTTCCCCAGGAAAGAGTAAATTTGACTTGAACATGAACAAGACTTTCTTACCAGCTGCAGGCAGCAGATGACCACCAGCGTGCACCTCCCGTCGCACCGACCCATGCTCTCGCGCTTGAGGCACGGCTTGGGCCCCGCGAGGCGTCGGGAGAAAGCGGAGTCCCCAGTGAGGTCCAGCGTCTTGCTTCACGATTATCGTTCACAACATCAAGAAGCCCACCGGGCCGCGTGCATGCTTCGGTGCGTAGATGCTTTCGGTTGGCTGTCGGTCATCCCGGATTTCCTCCGCTGAACTGTCCTAACCGAAGCGTCCTACATACAGCCCCGTTGAGGTACCAGATCCTAGCGAATCTGCCACACCTTCATTCTGTACCGGGTACCAAGCGCAGACAAACCCAAAATAACACAAAGAACAGAGGGAGAGTCAGCGAGCAGCAACTGGCAGAAATGAGCATCATATGATAAACATCAGACGGAGCGCGCGCGGGTGGTGTAAGGGCGCGAGGTAAGAAAATAACGCAAATGAAATCTGGAGTGAGCACAAAGCGAGCCTTTGTGACTTACAGTGAGGTCCGGTATTCGTCTTCCCGAGCTGATGTGCAGTCAGGGGTCTCAGACTGGCGCTGTAGCTTGAGCAACCATCCTTCCGCTCCGGTGTTCTGTCGATTTGTCCTATCTCGTCAGATTTTCCAACCGTAGCGCAAAATTTTAGCTATATCTATCGATATATCCTACCTCATCGAAAAATCCTACTGCGTACTACTGCTTCGCTCCTGTGACTATACGTAAAGTAACTTTATCGAAGATTCTTATTAGGCAATGGTATATGCTATTTACAGTACCAAGAACATCATCAGATTGTCCTAAACATGTAGGTTGATTTTACAGCGCAAAATACCTCATCATATTGTCCTACCACTATAAAATAAACATGTAGGATGATTTTACAGCGAAACAATCCTTATTATAATAAACCTAACCCAGATTATTACAAAAAAATTTTCAATGGACATACTTCATTTACAAATTCTCTTCCCTGTTCTGAGAGAATTCTCTGGGGACAGCCATGTCTAAAAATAATGGAACAGAAATGTCTTACAACTTCAGCTGCTGTCTTTGCTTTTAAAGGAAAGGCCTCAACCCACTCTGAGAAGTAGTCTGTAGCTGTTAGGATATATTGAAAGCCTTCTGCAGTTTTGGGTAATGGACCAGTTAAATCAATTCCAACAAGCTCCCAAACCACAGAAACCTATAAAATGCAAAGTAAGTTTAGTGTGTCTGTGTATGTATTTATATAAGTGCGTGTATGTTTATATATATATATATATATATATATATATATATATATCAATCAAAATGTTACTAGGTCAAAGACATTTAAGTGTCCGCATCAAAATAAATTGACAAAAGTGGTCTTATATACATAGAAAGCACATTAAATGAAAGTAAAGTTTCAACTTTAAAAAATGTAAATATGTTGGGAAAATAAAATGTCAAAATGTGGGTGAAATAATGTTCCATTGTAGAACAACATATGCTCTTATCCAGACGTCGTCTCTTTCAGGGAAGACCATGCATTTTCCAACATGACAATGCCAGACCACATTACTGCATCACTTACAACATCATGGCTGCGTAGAGGAAAGATCCGGGTACTGAAATGGCCAGCCTGCAGTCCAGATCTTTCACCCATAGAAAACATTTGGTGAATCAAAGAGGAAGATGTGACAAAGAAGACCTAAGACAGCAACTAGAAGCCTTTATTAGACAAGAATGGGACAACATTCCTATTCCTAAACTTGAGCAACTTGTCTCCTCAGTCCCCAGATGTTTGAAATTTTTTTATTTGTTTTATAAAAAAAAAATTTCCCTTAAAATGATACATTTTCTCAGTTTAAACATTTGATGTCATCTATGTTGTATTCTGAATAAATTATTGAAATTGGAAACTTCCACATCATTGCATTCTGTTTTTATTCTCAAAGTGTAACTATAATGGAGAAATTATTTTTTACATAAAATTTTTTTGAAATGGTTTACTAATCAGATTATCATATAACCTAACATATAGCCTAACTTTTCAATGAAAAATGACAACAAAGATGATCCCTGGTGCTAGCTGGTTACGTAATGTGACATTAATCAGTTCTCATTACTACTAGCTGTTTTGGTAAAATCAATACTAACAGAAATAGTCAAAAACTTACCTTACATGAAGAAATCCACGCGCGAGTAGTAAAAAATTATGGGCGTGTTGTTCAGCGTGACAAAAATGACGCAATATCGATGTGCGCATGCGCTGTAAGCCCTTGTAGAAAAATCTGACGGGTAGGATAAAATGTCAGGACACCGGGGGTGCTTCTCAATTCATATTTGTGCATCCTCGTTTCCTTTCCTCGCTTCCTTTCCTCGTGTCTTAGCTCCACCTTTTCAGGATGCGAGGGAAGGACGCAAGGAAAAGACGTGAGGATGGAGGACTTGAATCAAGTGAAATGATTTATCCTCGCTCCCTTCAGCGTTGCTTCAAAGTGTCATCAGCTGTAATTAAAGGGATCTGCCCTTATGTTGTTAAAGTTTGTTAATTAAGACATTCATAATAAATATTAATAAAGCAAGATGCCCTGTTTGAAATATATGACATGCATGGTTTATTTGAAGTGAAAAGGTAAAATATAAATAAAAATGGTTACAACAGATGTGAAGGGGGAGGAGAATTTATACGTGCGTCACGTTAAGTCGATAAAATACTTCCGCATAGGATACACCTGTGTATCCTCGCTCATCCTTCCTCATGAAGCCTCCTCCCTCCTCGATCCTCGTCTCCTCGTGGTGCAATTAGAGAATTGAGATGTCCTTCAAGATGGCTGTGTTCGATCGGTTTCCGGGTCATAGGATGGAGGACGGAGGAGCGAGGAGACGAGTAGGGATATTGAGAAGCACCCCGGCTCTTTGTCAACATCGGCATCAGGAGGGTGAGCGAAGCGGGGTTTGTGGGTGGAAATCTATGGCAAGCCAAAAGGGTCAGAATTACGCTATAGATGAATCGCGTTTACAGCCAAACGCCGTAAAATACGGCGTTTTAAACCTTTTTTGCGCCGCGAAATACGCCGTTGTGATTACAAACGCCGTAAAAAACGTGCGAAAATGTGTCAATGACGCCGTATTTGACGCCGTTTTTTACGCCGTTAATGTTGCCATAGGACAGCGTAAAAAACGCCGTTTTGGTTACACAGAGCGCGCGTCATTCACGGCGTTTTGCTAATAGTATAATGAGCCACGCCCACTGATTCCCGCAGCCAGTATGTTTGAATGGTTTTCACCCAATCAATGGTAACTTAAAACAGACCAGACTAATTGATCACAGATCATTCTAGCCAAATGAATTAATAGGATATTTAAGTACAATACCCCTTTCCTTTTTGGATATTTAATCTCTACTAACATTAAACATAAAAAATTGCACCTCTTCATCATAGTGTAATGTAGGCTTATTGCTAAGATTATGTTCAACAACTATCCTACCTTCCCCATTTTATGTATTCAACTTACCACAGAGATACCTTTTACTACTGCGTTAGAAAATAAATGGACACAGCTTTGAGTAATGTTTCCAAATGAGAAAAAGCCCCTATTAAAGTGAGATAGTGTTTAATAGTTGCACATCATATTATGGAGCCTGTTGATCACCTGCTTGTTAAAGCGCAAGACTCCCACGTCACCGAGCGCTGGTTCATGTTCGGCTCTTAGCAGGTCTAGCCAGCATTTTAGCGTTGATTAAACAGTGAATAGACGTCGGGTTCCATCATGTCCATAAGCCAGTCAACATTGAATTATGTTTAGATTTTGCAAATTGGATCAAGGTTAATATTTTGAAATAGTTTCACCATCGTATACCTTTTCAACATGGGTGAATACACAACTGTACATTCAATTAGACCTAGTTCGCATTTAGATCAACCCTGTACATTCATAAAGGTTTAAAAAAATATATATATATATATATATATATATATATATATAATGAAATAACTGGCAGCAATGGCTTTAAAATCAACCTCAAACGCACATTTTGCACTTGTAAGACAATCCCACATACTTAGAAACCCCTGTACTTTTTTTGACTGAAACAAGTTGCTTTTATTTTGGTGAAAAAATATGGTTTATGTGAAAACATGTTATACTAATGGGTCTCATTACAAGAGATGCGTACATTTGTGCAGTGAAAATACTGAACTGTTTAAGAATGGAACCTGCAACAGAATCCGTGGTCCAAGACCAGTCTTGATTTTTGTCGACAGCCAGAGGTGGCCCTAAATTTTTGAGTCACCTTAATTCTGTACAGAAGAACCCTACCTTGAATGAAATGCATTTAATAATTTTAATTAGAACGGTTTCTTCAAATTGTGATAAAGTGTTACAACCAACAGCCTCGTTTTTTGTGGTTATGCTTTGGGTGATCCTTGAAAGAGTCCCAGCTCTAGGTCCTTTCTGATGCAGTCCTCTCCTCTCTCCCATGTGTGCGCTTTCTGTATGGTCCTTTACTAAATACTCAATATCAGCTCGTTAAATATCTTTAACTGAAAGCAAAACAAATCACATACACTATTTTCACTTTACAGTTCAGTAACAGTGGGGTTGGAAAAAGTGCACAAGGCTAGATGAAAGTTTGCAATATTAAATTATTCACAAGCAGTGTTTTAGAGCCCCCAGTTACACGGTTTTAATTAGAATCCTAACTATATAGTGCATTTTGTAAATGAAGTAAAATCAAATTTTTATTAAACCAAGTGAAATCAAAACCTATAACAATTGGTCGATGCATCCCTCCCAACTGAAGTGACAGTGAAATGTAGCAGATGAACAACTCCTTACCAATTTGCCAAGAATAAGCTAGATCTTTGATGACTCTACAAGGGGAAAGAAATGTTTACTGAAAAAGTTCTTAAAAAGTAGGATTTCATTTTATACCATTTCTTTAAACCAGTGGTTCTCAAACCTTTTATACCAACTTTAGAAAATATTTGGCTCTCCAAGTACTACCATAACCAACATTAAAATTTCAGCAGCATAGTTGGCCTAACTATTCAGCTACAGCTCTGCACAGTTTTATACGAGCCAGTTTTATTCCTCATAAGAATATTTATTGTTGTCAGCCACTTCAACATTGTAAATACTCCGTTTTAACATTAACACTGTACTGTTTACATACTGTTAAATAATTAAATTATAAATTCAAATGTGTTGTACCAAAAGTGAAACAAAAACTGTACTATTTAAAATGGAAACACCAAAAAACAACTTTACTCAAAAGACCAAATTAAAATGTATTAACATTAATTTGTTTAGTGATTTCTCTGCGTACCACTAGAAGGAGCTAACTAACTAACGTTAGTGCTACTCGTACGACACTTTGAGAACCACTGCTTTAAACAATCTTGGTGGTATGGGGAATTTTGTCAAGGCTTATTTTCTAATGTAACCTATCGCTGGGCTAACTAGGATTAGCAATGTGTATTATTTTAAGGTGAGACACTGCAGGCAAAAACACTGTTTTTTCAAGCACCTGTCAATTTTGAGATTTTGGGCTTTTTGGTTTTTCATAAAATGCTTTTTCAAACTAGTGGAAGGAAAACATCCAAAAGACACTGTTAAGTATTTCTTTTATAGCACTTTATCTGTTTGTGTCAATAGATTTCAATTACAATCCATATTTTAAAGGCCGTTTTCTCAAAATAAGTTTTTTCTTCAACACTGAGCCATAAATCTCCGCTTCAGTAGTACTTACACACACCAAACTTGACATTTTTATTCCTGTCTATATTCTGAAGATTTTTACTGAGGGATTTGTTCATATATATTTTCCTTGATTATATACAACATTTTATTCCCCCCAAAATTGAGAAAATATTGTTTTCTGGCTGTTCAAAGTATTTTCTGAATTATGGAGTGACAAAAAAAGATAACCAGAATTCCCTCTGTAAAAACATGACTCTAATGTCAAAAAAATTAAACAAATTTGAAACTGACTTCATTTAGTGTTCAGATTTTTGTACTAGACATTTATGCAAATTAGCACATATTTCATTAAATAATGCCCCATTTGCATATTTAAACATAACATTTTTGAAAACTTGTAATACAAAAAATGTTTGCAATAATCAATGTATTCAATCAACTCTGTACATAAGGTGATAACTATTAGTTATTTTTTTGCCCTATTCACCTGCAGTGTCTCGCCTTAAGAGACCATTCAAAGGATGGCGCACACATCTATTGCTGTATGTTTGTTTAACATTTAAACTTGCTGACGTTAGTGTACTGAAGGTTAGCGACTTTCACCTATAAAACAGAAACTTGCTGATTTACTAGATAAAACCAGCACACCATTTCATATGCATAGATTATTTTACCTGATATGAAGTGTGCACTGCAAACACGAGCATTATTTATGATCATCTCCGTCAAGTCTGTACGTCGTATTGCATTCAACCACAACTGTCTTCTTGATTTCTGTGAAGGAATGTCTGCCGGGATCTGGTAAAATTTTAGTTTTGAAACAAAAGTTCTGTTCCTTCTATTCTGGCAGTCAAAAACCCAACAAGACGACATTTTAAAGTCAAAACCTCAAACTTTTAGACATTTAAGTGACATTTGCGATTACTAAGAAAAACACAAACAGAGTATGTTATCTTTGAGACTATTGAACGATAAACAATATAATGGGCCTAATGCATGGCATTCACATCAGAAAAATGTGCAAAGTCTCTAAAGGACAGACATTAACAAATTAGCAGCATCACACATCAGATGAGCTTCTAACTTTAGCTTCTGTGATACAATATAAATATACACACGGACATATTTATCTTCTGCAGGTTACATGTCCTTTAGCCATTTACAAATTAACTATTTTTGAAAGGTATAGCGATTTTCTTACCTGATTTTGCCCATTTGTTTGCAGGACCTCGCAGATCACATCTGACCCATGTGCTTACATTCCATTCTAAAAATAAAACATTAACGGCTAAATATAAAATAATTAGGCACCAGCCCGGCAGTTTTAATGAGCAGCATTGCAATTGCCCGATTGGGTGAAAACCGTAGCTGTGGGAATCAGTGGGCGTGGCTCATTATATTATTAGCAAAATGCCGTGAATGACACGCGCTCTGTACAACCAAAACGCCGTCATATGGCAACGTGAACGGCGTAAAAAACGGCGTTTTTCATGGACACCAAAACGCCGTCAAATACGGTGTCATTGACGCATTTTCGCACGTTTTTTACTGAGTTTGTAATCACAACAGCGTATTTTGCGTCGCAAATACTGCAAATGCTCTCTTTTTTCTTTCTTTTTTTTTGTTTAGAACTTATTTAATTTAGTTATTTAAATAATGTATATTACATTTTATTTTATTTTAGCCTTTAAAAAGTTTTAGCTAACAATACCAGCACTGCCATGCAATTGTATTATGTCACCCACATGCACTTCTCTCTGCTGTTTAAAAAAAATCTTTTTTTAATATTTTATTTATTTAAGTGACTACAAAAAAGTAGTAAAGAGAAATGATAAACGGTTTGATTTTATAATTATTTGTCTGTTGTTGTTGTTATTTCGTTTTGTTTGAGAAACGGAAAAATGAAATTAAGCTAGGTTTTTTTCGTGGGTAAAAACAAATAAACTTAGACTATGCATTAATACTTATTTTACATGCGTGGGCAGCTTCAGGTCCATTTTAGTCTGATGATGATATATTATTGACTATAGATTGGTATCTTTACCTGAATCGTGTCCCACTTTACCATAATGTGAGCAAGATAATGCTGCTGTCGCCGCGGTCCTGACATAAAAGAGCATCTCTGCTGAAATTATAAGAATACACTATTTTAAATGCATTGTAATATTTTTCACAATACCGACTCTGGGCTAGAAATGTTTCTTTATTTGAGTGACTCAAGTTTGATTTAACGACAAATCTAAATACAAACAAAAAGAAATAAAGATAAATGATAATTTGATTGTAGTATTATCATTATTATTATTATTACTTCGTTCTGTCTGAAGAATGGAAAAACGAAAATTAAGCTATATATCAGACTAAAATGGGACTAACGCTGCACACGCATGTGAAAGAAATAAAGCATAGGCCTAGTCTAAATACTATTCACAAATGTGAAGTGGGCTAATTATTTAGTATTTGTGACATTCCATTCAAGTCCGAAGTTAAATAGGCCTATTTTAGACAAGATCAGGAAATACGATTAAAACTTAACTTTGAACCTCTTATGCTGTCCAACGTAAATTGAGCTCTTGGTTACATCGTAATTTGGTAGCAGATGGGTTGGGTTATATCGGGTTATTTGTCCCGCAGTGGATCTGGGCTGGATTTCCCGAATACTGAATACCCATTGGGCTTGCCCACAAAAAGAAAAAAAAGCCTTGTATGTATGTATGTATATGTGTATTTATATTTATATATTTACACACCCAGCCCACACTGTATACACGCTGTCCCCACCGTCCCCACACCCAGCCCACACTTGTATGCACAATCTCCCCACTGTGCCCACACTGAACCTACGCCCTCCCCACCGTCCCCACACCCAGCCCACACCGAATGCTTCCCAACTGCATTCCTCAAGTCCAACGCTGCTGCTGGGAAGTTGGTTATCACAGCATCTGCCAAATAATAATAATAAAAAAAAGCTTTTTTTATATTTTTTACTTTAATTACACTAAGGAATTTTCATTTTAGTACAAACTATATATAAAAGTAAAATATTACGGTTCATATTTTTGTGTTTAACAGATGAAATGGAAGTGTTTAAATACACCTACCCAGCCCCTGCACCAAGGAACACAAGAACTACAGAGGTTGAGGAATGTTGGCTTTATTCGCTTATGTATACCTTTAGTATTTGATATAAAATGGATGTTCTTATGGAACATTAAAAAAAAAGGGACAGTTCCAGTAAAGATTTTCTGGTGATGCACAACAATATCACAATGTGGGAACTTTAAACTTATTTTCAAGTTCGAAATGTGACCTTGCTATTTGTGATGTTACTTTAAAATGCCACACCATCTTAAAGGGTTAGTTCACCCAAAAATCTAATTTGTCATTACTCACCCTCATGATTTCCAAAACCTTTAAGATCTTAGTTAGACCTCAAAACAAAAATTAAAATATTTTAGATTCAATTCGGGAGTAATTCGAAAACAAATATCATTAAGAATCGAAGCTTCTTGAATCACGGTTCTGAGATGGTCCTTCACTAGATTGAAAAAGTCTGTTTTTGTGCACAAAAAGTATTTGTTGCTTTATGAAAGTCATTACATTTGCGAAGTATGGTAACCCATACTCCGAATTGGTGGTCTGCATTTGTCCTATCCAAGTGCCATTGTATTCATTAATTTAGCAGATGCTTTTATTTTACACACAGCAGTGAGAAGTGAAAACACCATGAATGAACACACACACACACAAACACACACAGAGCAGCTATATATATCCAGCGCCTGAGAAGCAACTGGGGGTTCAGTGCCTAGCTTGCAGTCACTTCAGCCATGGATCTTGAAGGTGACTCCTGAGAGCTTGATTCTGCTGCCGGTACCTGAAGAATGGTTTCATTTGCTGGCCCAGCTGTTCTGCCAAAGATCTCTTCTATTGCAGTGATCCACTGTCCTTTTTGTTCCAGGCAGCCCCGATCAAAAATCTGCATGGGTGTCTGGTGTTATTCCGTTGTGCTATGTGCTGAGGATCAAACGCCTGTTGATCCTCAGCACATAGACAAGGTGAAGAGCCCAGAGATGCATTTCATTATCTAGGTCCAAGATACCTTCAGTCTCCAGGAAGTGGAAGAGATTATAATAAACATTAGTCAATCCCCGCCACGTCACCCCAGAGCCTCTCAATTTTTGGTTGTGAACGCTCCTGCCTCTTATTACGCTGCCTCTCTGTGAGCCCCTGAAAAGGTTCATTAATCACACAGACATCACGGTTTACTCCTCCATGATCTGTTCGGACCCTAGAAGGCACTCAAAGTCAAGTCACCTTTATTTATATAGTGCTTTAAACAAAAAAAACAAAAAAGATTGTGTCAAAGCAACTGAACAACATTCATTAGGAAAGCAGTGTGTCAATAATGCAAAATGATAGCTAAAGGCAGTTCTTCATTGAATTCAGTGATGTCATCTCTGTTCGGTTAAATAGTGTCTGTGCATTTATTTGCAATCAAGTCAACGATATCGCTGTAGATGAAGTGACCCCAACTAAGCAAGCCAGAGGCGACAGCGGCAAGGAACCGAAACTCCATCGGTGACAGAATGGAGAAAAAAACCTTGGGAGAAACCAGGCTCAGTTGGGGGGCCAGTTCTCCTCTGACCAGATGAAACCAGTAGTTCAATTCCAGGCTGCAGCAAAGTCAGATTGTGCAGAAGAATCATCCGTTTCCTGTGGTCTTGTCCTGGTGGTCGTCTGAGACAAGGTCTTTACAGGGGATCTGTATCTGGGGCTCTAGTTGTCCTGGTCTCCACTGACTCCATACCTGGCAACAGCATTCAAAAAGCTATTCATTACTGTGCTGCTGCGGTTGTTGTTGTTCGAGGCACAAAGAAAAACTGTAAGACGACTGTAGCCATCTATACCACCGTGAATGACAATTCTCCATCTAAAACATGAGAAAAATAAATAAATGACATTAAAAGACAAGCGGCAAGTTATTGAATTGCCTTACTTTCAAAAAGTTCAGTATTTTTTTTTTTTTGGATACCATGAAAGCTACCTGCATTTTTTAATTCATTCTTGTGTTCAAAGAAAAACTCATACAGATGTTAAATAAGTTAAGAATGAGTACATGTGACTAATTTCATTTCAGTCAACCATCCCTTTAACATCTGATTGTCTTTTGCTGCAAAACCAGCCAAAATCAAAGCATGAGTTTTTCCAGAAACTCTTTAGTTTACACCATACTCACAAAACACTGCCACTACAATACTTTTCTTTAGCCTTAGAAACGGCAGAATTATGAAGTTGATGTTTCTTTTTGCCAGGGACAAACTATGACAGGTTCATCATACACAAATCTTGTTTAGTTAATCTCTTTGAATGGATAAAAACTATGGGTGTGCAATATTACATAAATATTTTCTGGGGTTTTATCTTTAATGATAATTAGATGAAATCTTACGGAGAGTGTTATTGTGCTGGTACCTTGACTTTTTTTCCATATTTGTCTTTAATCAAATTCAATTAGACACAATAGTGTTGTTACCAAGTGAAATAAAGTAAAGAAGAAAATAAAAAGTTTGCAATGCAGAGGAAACTGATATCTACCTTATCAATTTGTGGTTGCCATCTAGGTGCCACAGGGAGTTTGGACCAGTAACACTGTACAGCCTTCGGTGTGGTCTTTGTGACATGGCGCTACCCTTGGGTTAATTCGAACCAAGCTCCTCCGTACTCTTGTCTTTGTACACGAATTCCATCTGCCCATAACTGCACCCTGACAGCCTCCGATCCCAGCTTGTCATTTCCATCCACAACGTCGGTAATCACATCGAGGTCAACATCAGTTATTTCAGAATACATCAGAGGGGGATTTAAATTGAACCTCCTGGAACAAACACGCATACAAATGTATTATTGCTTCTCAAAAATAATTTTAAACCATTAACTAAGTGCACTTTTCATGCATTACAAGTAATAAAAAGCTAATTTTAAAACCAAATCTTACTTCGCATCGTTTGAAGTTTAAAGTGATGAGACTATCTCATCAGAATGGCTAATGTAATAAATTGCACTCACTATCTTTTTTTAATCTTCTCTAAAAGTTAAGATAAATTAATATGGGCTCATTAATACTTAGAACTTGCTAGACAGACAGTTTGAAAGCTATAGCTAGAGGGTTTAGACAGAAAAGACATTTCAGAAGAGTTTAGAAATGATAGATGGATGGTTTAGAAAATGGTTTTCTACAATAACTATTTGGATAGTTTAATAATAGATAGAAGTGATAGATGGATATTTTAGAAAAGTGGCCAATTAAGAAATACAGATGATGGTTTAGAAAAGATAGACGATAATTTAGAAATGATAAAAGGAATAATTTAGAAACAACAGATAAACAGACAGTTTAGCAAATAGATAAATTGACATTAGAAATTATAGATGGATAGTTAGAATGTAGTATAGAAGACAGAGAGAGATTTTAGAAAAGACAAAAAAGGTAGACACTAGAAAGCCAGAATTTTAAAGTTCAAGATATTACAGATATAGTTTAGAAATGACTTACCTTGTTGTCCATGCTGCCTATGGTCTTGTACCTCTGCTATAGATTCATTGAGATCATCAAGTAACTTTTCTGCTTCTGGTGAAGTGATCAGCCTCCTTCTCACCCATGCAATGCTTCTTTGCATTGTTTCTAGCCTTTAAAAAAAGAAGAAGCCACTTTTATGTACTGAATTTTCAGGATGCAAAAAGGTTCATCAATATAATAATTTAGAATAGAATAAGAACATTCAACTTAATGGGCTAAAGAAAGCACACAAATCTAAGGTTCAGAAACAAGGGTGTGTAAACTCAGTCCTAGAAAGTCACTATCCAGCAGAGTTTAGCTCAACTTGCAATAAACCTTCCTGGAAGTTTCCCGGATGCTGTTGAGGGCTTGATTATCTGAATCAGGTGTGTTTAATTGGGGTTAGAGCAAAAAGGTCGCAGGACAGCGCCCATGTTTTACATAACCTGAAACAAAGCAATCTTACCTCACTAAAGTTGACTGTAATACACCAGAATCTTCTGTCAACTGTCGAGTACAATTGTTTAGCTTCTGTTAACAACGCAAAATAAAATTTCTCCTGGTCACCTTGATGTCAATCAACCGAATGCTTCGAACTCGGAGATACTCTAGTCTGGTCTTAGTCATGTCATCATTGATTGGACGAGAACAGTTCAAACTTATTGGTTACAGAAATCAGTGGGCGTGGCTCATTATACTATTAGCAAAACGCCGTAAATAACGCGCGCTTTTGTGCAATCAGAACGGCGTTTTTTACGGCGTCCTGTGGCAGGCCAAACGGCGCAAAAAGCCGCGCTTTTTACAAACACTAAAACACCGTTAAATACGGAGTTTTTTACGGTTAACGCGCGTTTTTAACGGCGTTTACCATCAGGACGGCGTATTTCACGGCGCTGATACCGTTTTAAACGGCGTAAAAAACGGCGTTTTGAATGTAAACGCGATTCATCTATAGCGTAATTCTGACCCTTTTGGCTTGCCATTAGGGATGGGCGTATCGATCCTGTAGTATCGATAGATCGATATCCTCGCGCTACTCATTTGGCATCGATTTCCTTAAAAAAATATCGATATAAACTAAAAAATTATAATTGTATCACTAATTGTAATATGTATCACTTTCAGCTGTTTTAGATTACTTCCTTAAATTACTATGTGCCGGGACACCCCTGGCTGTACCAGTGGCGGCGTATTGAGCTGGTCCATGTCACGTGACAGGAGACGAGCGAATGAGCGAGCGTCATTGTTGAGCGTCACAGCCGACAACGACACACACACACACACACACACACAGCTGAGCCAGCCAAGGCCACCAGCCCAGCACGAAAGCGGGAGTCGGAGGGAAAGAAGTTGAACTAAGAAGCATATAATATGGCAGACAAAAAACGAAGCGTGGTGTGGTGTTATTTTTCACCAGTCGATAAACTCACGGCAAGGTGCCAAGTGTGTGATAAAAAAGTTTCCCACAGCAGCAACACAAGCAATTTATTCAAACATCTAAAGACGACGCACCCCGAGACCCACAGTGAGCTTGAAAAAAGACAGGCAGAGGCTGCTGTGAAAGTCCAGTCTCCTGCACCACCCGCAGTCCGGCAGAAGACCCTGCACGAGAGTCTGCAAAATAGCCAAGTGTATCCAGGTACAGACTTGACAGTGGAGTGATAAAGTCTATAAATATTACAATCACAATCTAATTTTAACAGACACTTCAGGTGAAGGGGATAAGTATATCCAGTAACGTTACTGTCTAGTTGTTGATTAGCCTAGGTCTTGGTTTTAGTAATGTTTACTGAATATTTTGTTTAAATAATTATCTGAAATTCAAATAATTTCCACACCTTAAAGGGGAATTTACAGAAGTTGAAAATTGCTGGCTCAGAGTATTAAAACAAGATAAGAAAATATGAGATACAATTGATGTATTCGGGTTTTTTTTTTTTTTTTTTTTTTTCCTTTTAGCTTTTTCTACCAAGATTGATCTTTTTTTTCTTTTTTTTGAGAAATAAGAAAAGTGAAAATGTGTATGTTTTTGTTCATATTTAATTTATTTCATTCATATTTATGTTATTTATTTTAATTTTTATTTTATGTATTGACCATAATAAATTTTGTATAAATGGTCCGTATTTGTTATGTGATTTGTCTTAAATGTAATAATATTTTTACTGACAAAAATTGCCAATAAGAAATGAACGGTATCGGTATCGGTATCGATGAAAATGCAAGAAAAAGTATCGGTATCGTATCGAATCCTAAAAGTGTGGTATCGCCCATCCCTACTTGCCATAGAAATCAGCAACCCGCTCGCGCAACCGCATAGTATGGAAAGCCAAATGGCTCAGAATACGCGTGCTTTTCAACGCCGTATTAATTTTAAAATTAATATGGCGTTGAAAAGCACGCGTATTCTGAGCCATTTGGCTTTCCATAGCATAGAGACGCTCACCGCGCGCTCGACGCAGCACGAGGCGCGTTACAGAGCACAAAGAAAATCATCATGCGGCTATGGACACTGCAAAAAAAAATACTCTTTTGAAACTATTATTACGTCATGATGACAAAATAAATAGCATACCTACACACATACTACATTCGTAATCAGACTAGTTACTTGTTTGTTGATTACACGATTATATGTTATTCACATGGTGATCTGGCATGCATGTAAACAGGAATAATATATTTCGAGTTTTTTTCGTTGTTGTTTTAAAAATATTTAATATAAAATTTTTATGGTTTTAATGCAGTCGATGTTGTTAATAACAATGACTATAATATATTTTCTCTCTCTTTATATTTTATATCAAAATTATACAAGATTACCGTATTTAAATCAATGTGATGAACAGTTCAAAAGTTCTAAAAGTTTATAGGCTACTGTATGTGGGGCCCAATCCACGTTGAAAAGCCAAGTTTCAAATTCTGAGAAAAGTCTTGTGGATTTTTATTTGAACCATTAAAATGAAATAAAAAGATAAGTGTCCAAATGAAGATTTTAAGCTAGTTTATTACAAGGATCAGTTTTTTGTAAAAACACAAAAAGAAAAATTATCAGATGTTTTTTTTTTCTTATCATACATCTACTAATTCTATAACTATATAAGTGTTACATATTTCATATATTTTTATTTCTTATATCATTCTGGATAACATGGATCATTCTTTTCCAGTTATTAACTGGATATACACCATACTTTTTACACAAACTGACAGTACACATAATTCTAGAAACAGGTTTATTAAAAATCATAACAAAAAGCCATCATTCAACATTTTACCCCACAGCTGGTCATAGCTGTTTTCAAATCAAACACTGTTGGCAAAAGTCCAAATCATATCCCCCTCTACCCATCCTCTTCTCACGCTCACATTCAGACACAGTCACATAAACAACATTCGCTCACACAAACACACAGTTATTGAATCTCTCCGATGTAAAGACGCTTATCACTGGATCCAGAGAGAACTGTGGGAGACATTAAATAATGGAGTCACACATGGAGCCGAAATGGGTAAACAGTATGGGAGGAATGTGCTCCTTTTTCAATTCCAGATATGTATAATATTTTAATAAAAATATATTTTACCAATTGGTTCTTCTGGATGGAAAACAACCTCATTCACAGACCCAGCATGACCAGGGAGCTTATAAAGGATCCTACGGGATGTTGTGTCCCAAATATACACAAACCTACAGCACAAACACATCACATTAACCTCAGACATAATCATACTGTGCAAACACTGCATAACCCACACAAAAACACACATACCTGTCAGCAGAACCAGCTGCAATCTTACTCCCATCAGGAGACCAAGAGCATCGGAGAAGATTCTAAAACACACTCAAAAATAAACTTTTTGTATGTGTTATATTTTTGTAAAATAGATTACCTTTGGCCTGGCAGTATGAACTACCAGCTCAGCATCAGTAATGTTCATAAGAATGAACTGATAAATTTTTTTTTTGTAAATATACAGAGAGAATTGTGTTTACCTTCTCAAAGTTATGGACATTTCCCTGAAAGATCTTCACACACCTCTCCTTTGGTGCAAATGGACGGATATCCCAGACACGCACTGTTCCAGACACACACATGTAGAAGATGTACACAGTCATGCACACAATAATAACAGGTACACATACACTACCATTTAAAAGATCGGTGTCAGTAAAATATATACATATATTTTTAGAAATTAATGCGGTATTCAGCATATAAGTCACGTTTTTTTTTATTTATAAGAAATGTTTCTTAAGCACCAAATCAGCAAATCAGAATGATTTCTGAAGAACCATGTGACACTGAAGACTGGAGTAATGATGCTGACCATTCTGATTTGCCATCACAGAAATAAATGACATTTTTAAATATATTACTGTTTTCAAACACATAAAAAAAAAAGTAGAAAACTTTTTTGCACACAAGCATTTAGGCTTACCGCTGTTATCCATCGAGTTAGACAGAAGGTAGGATCCGTCTGCACTGAGACTCAGACCGGTCACAGAGTCTCCGTGACCCTGCATACTGTAAATCAATTTGTTCTGTCTGAGGTCCCATACCTACAACACAAAACACATACACACAGCATTAAATATAGGTCCAAACATATTCAGGCACAAGAGCCCAGACATCAGTTGCAGAGTATTTGTAGCACACAAACCTTTATGTCGTTGTCGATGCCTCCTGAGATGATCTGGTCACTGGTATCATTAAATGTTACACTAAGAACCTGATATGTGTTCTGGAAAGTGTGAACAGAGGCCTTCTTCCTGATGTCCCACAGCTAAAATAAAACATGAACAGTTCAAATTCTCTCATGTTTAATCTAGACATTTCAATCAACAATAAAAATGAATGATAAACAGCAACCTAAAGACTCACTGTAACAACTATCAAACATGATCAGAATCCAGACATCAAAATGTATTTTATTTAATGACTATATGCCTGTTTATACAAGACAGGACAGCAGAGATTTTAGACAGAAATGGGAATGGGTCGGGCTCACAAACCAGGTTGCATTGGAATGAATTTCCCCTGGAGCACAACAGTTTGACAAACAATTTTCAGCTTCTCTTTAAACAATAAGGGCCTGTTTTCTTTGAAAACTAAACTGTAGCAATTGAAAGGTGGTGGTGGCATAATGGTTAAAAGATCGAAGCTAATATCTGGATCTAAGGAAGGATAGAGGAAGGATACAGAACAATTGCTGAACTACCATCAACATACTTAACCTCTAACAAATGACACATGGTGACATGGCATGCAGGTGAACAGGTATAATATTTTTATTGATACATTTGATGTGCTCTATGTATGTGCACTGGTCAAAGTTTATGTAAATAAAAGCCTTTAATAAATCAGTTGTGCCATATAAAGCGATAATTTCTGTTCTGAAGGCTTGGATTAATCCACTTGATACATATGGGTTACATTTACTATGTCTATTTATAATATTTGAAGCATGACTTTTACAGAACTTAATCAATTTAGCATGATACTGAATTTTTGACAGGAATGAAAACGAGGCTGTGACTGATAAAAGTACGTTCAACTGACATAACGGCTTTCCAAAAAGGTATTCAGTAGACAAAAACACCACAAAAAAGGGTTGTGAGTTGTGAAAATTATACTATGTAAAAGCTTTATACTAGTCTCGGGGCGATATGGTCT